>NC_056704.1:7646667-7660045 GCF_018831695.1 Puntigrus tetrazona | reverse complement strand
GGGCAAAAAAGCGCATATGCAGCATCAAATTGCATGTATTTTCTGATGTTTTACACCCCCCCCCCCCATGTTTATTAATGATATGGTGTTCTAGTGCCACTGAATTTGTCTCTTTGGAGGTACCTGTAATAGTGATTAAAATGCTGGGGAAAAAAGAAGAAATAGAGAGCATTTGTACCTCTCNCCCCACCCTCTATGCAGTGAGAGGGTACGTTTGTTAGTGAAGCGTGGCGACTCTGCAGTGGTGCGGTGCACCTGCAGTTGGATGAGCACTTGACACCAGAGAGCGTATTACACATAGCTCGCACATGCGTCCACACAGGCGCATATATAGAGGTAAAAGAAAACACGCACAAACGCTTTGCACAGAAACCCAGATGCAGACGGCACGTTGCTCGTCTCCCCTCGTTCATACAGCCTCGTGTGAGACTGCGTGCGTGCGCCTGTGTGCATGTACGCGTGTGAGGCTGCCTGATGACATGCACTCTTTATCTGCTTTGAATAAATTCACTTTATTTCTGGCTTCCTCGCTCCCTCTCCCTCTCTCTTGCCTGTCTCTTTCCCGCTTTCTTTCAGTATCTTAGCCTGCCTCCTGTCCTACTTCATCTCAATTTCTTTTTCCTGTTAATCACTGAAATAT
This sequence comes from Puntigrus tetrazona, assembly GCF_018831695.1. Lineage (NCBI taxonomy): Eukaryota > Metazoa > Chordata > Actinopteri > Cypriniformes > Cyprinidae > Puntigrus > Puntigrus tetrazona. The sequence continues at coordinate 7,659,405 of NC_056704.1, read as the reverse complement.
TTTCTCCTTCAAACGTATTTCTATCTCGCACGCATTCAGTTCCTTCTCTTCTTTTCTGCCTCCTCCTCATCAAAAGCAACTTGCCTCTCTGCTATTTCTAGTTTTTTCCCACTGCATGTTCCTCTCTCTCCCTCCCTCTCTCTGCTTTTTTTCTCTCACACCCTCCCTCTTTCCTCCTCATCCTCCTTCGACAGACAGAATGCTGCAGCATCCACTGAGCAAGGTAACGTGTGTGCAAGCAAGAGCAGGGTAATTCTTGCTACCTGCTCTGCAGCTAAAGGGATCTGTCCTCCTGTCATCTGTCTGCTATTGGATTTACCTGGAGAACAAGGACAGGATAGAAAGGGTGATTTTAAGGAAGCAAAAGAGTGACAGAAGGAGGCAACCATGGCCCGGCTGAACTGGTGTCTGGCAGCAGTGATTAGCTGGGGGAAGTTCCTCTTCTCTTGTTTCTTTCCGTTGAGAGCAGCTAGGAGAGATAAGGTAAGGCTGCGTTTGTTTGACCTACGGTACTATGTACTGACTCGTTTCAGTACATGCACACAAACTGGGGTCACCTTTCACAGCTGATTGTGAGAGCTACCAGACAACAGTCTGGTCATTCAGACATGTCCTATTTTTCAGCCTTCCTTTGCTGGTGGGTTTTCAGCCGCTCAGTGCATGATAAAACTGTCTAAGCAAAGTGTACTTTGTGAAGTCTCGTTCTGCCCCTGTGGCTTTCCAGAGTGTTGTGCTCAAAAAAAAGCTGTCCTACTGTACATTGTGCACAGTCACTTTAATTTAGCTCTCGTTTAAAAGATAGCGTTACTAGTGATAAGTGTTGAATCACAAATTCAGTTTTGCTGCGCTATGATAACAAAACCTGACAGGTTCAATGTCCCCACTTTCCCAGTTTTCTCCACCCCCATTTTTAGTTTTAGAGATTAAAAGGACACTGCCGCAAAGGGTCCCTTAGGTTTATGCTGAGTTAATGGCTGCCATTTTTAAGGAAGGAGTAATTCTGTGGGTACATTGTGAATCCTTTGCACCAGATTGTTTGGTTTTGTTAGTGCAGTAGAGTTGCATGGGGTGTTTGTGCTGAACCAACCCCAAAATATGTCAGGAGAGTCTTTGGTGGTGCATGCTCTGGCTTTGTAGCATGAGATTCCCAGTCTGAAGTTAATGAGAGCGGTCAGATTAGGGGTCAAGTTTTCATTATTTCGCTCATTTCATGCCTCAGTGGTTTTGTCAGTGCTGATGTGCCTGCAGAAAAAAAAAATCTTTTGCCGCAGAACAACTGTTTTTTCTTGTACCACTCACCCCACCCCCAAATTTCAATCTGTCCCAGCACACGTTCCCATCCTTCAGATCTTGCCAAGACCATAACCCAGCATTATTCATCCAACTTCCCCATCAGCTATACAGCAACACCATTTCTTGCTCTGTGTAGACACTTTCTCTTCTTCCCTGCATGAAGCCTCCTTCTTCAGCTACAGAGCTGTGCTGTAAATAATTAGATCTCAGTCATCAAACCACTAGCAATATCTTTACTGTATTATCAGTTATCACTATGAAGGACAAAAAAATAAAGAAATAAAATAAAGAAAAAAATATTTTTTTTGGACTGGTCTGAATTTCGGTCAAAGGCTGTTGTAGTTCATGCTTAACCCCACTATGAAGGAAATGGGCATTTTTGCAGCATTGCAGAAAGAATAAAACATTACTGTGAAATCTAGGTATAGGGATATTTCAACCTACATAGAGACTCTGAAAACAATTCTCAACCTGTCCAACATTTACATAGCATTTATTTATTTATTTTTAGATTTAAATAGATGGTCACATACCCATTCTGATATCAAATGTATAACTATTAGAATTTTGAATGACATTCATAAGAATGGCAGCCAACTTGAATAATTAATATATGTGTTTCTTACATAATGCAGCAAAATGGTGTTCAATGTGATTATATATTAACATAATTACATTACAGTCAATGCATTCACCTAATCAGACAAGATAACCGTTTCAGTTGTGTCAGTTTGTAAAAACCAGTAAGAAAAGGCAAGTAAACATAGGCATTTGATTTGATTTTCAGTGGCCTTATTGTCATTTCAACAATATAAATCTTGTACACAATGAAATGAAACAACGTTCCTCCAAGATTGTGGTGCTACAGAACATAAAATCAACACAGGACTATGAACTAGAATGAACTAGAACAGCAGAAATAAAGTAGCAGTTTGTTTACTATGCTGCTGCAGCAATTTTCAGAAGAAATGTGCAAAGCTTGCAAGTGAAGTGAGAATAATGATCAGTGAGTGTGATGGCATTAAATTAGCAAAAATGCAAATGTAATATGTGGCAAAAAAAAATCTTGTTGAAGCAAATATATGTAGGTGTAAATATGTGCATAATATAGACAAAATTATATTCATAATTTATATCTCACTTAAGGCAGAAGTGTGAATGTTTGCATATTTTATGCAAACAATGTGCTAACCACTTTTTCTGTGACTTTATTTTAACGTAATCTCAGATTTGTGCGTGTGGTTCATTAACAGTTCTTTCAATCAGCAAAGATTTCCTATCACCTTTGTATAGTGTGTTTTTTTAATCAAAATATTGATTGTGTTGAATATAATCATTTAGTATGAAAGGGTCTCACAACCATCCTAACAGACTCACACTCCAGCCTGCTAATTACACACATTTAATTTACATCGAGTCAGGCTGGATATGACTCTTGTCTGACCTGAACTTCTCCTTTCATTGCCTTCCTGCAAAATGAGCCCTTTAGCTAGTATAGGAGTGCATGCCAAAGAACCACAGGCAGACAGGATTTGGCCAGTAGAGTAGAAATGTACACCTTGTGGGTGGTTAAAGATCCATGTTGTTATACTGTGTTCAGATATTTGAAAGGGATCCATTAATATGACACTCTGGGCTCAACTACCACTAACGTCCCTTGAGCAATTCATTTAACCTCAGGCTACTCAAGGGGGATTGTCCCTGTTGTAAGTGTACAGGATAATAAAGCATCCCTTCCCCCAGCCCCTTTCCTTCAACCTCCAGTAGAGATCTGTCAGCCCATTCATCCCAGAACTTATTTAATTAAGTCAACGAGAAGAGAAGAGTAGACTCCATCCCAGACGTACTGATCACTCTCACTGGGAAATAGGAGGTTTGGTTTGAAGTGGCAAAGGGAGGAAGACTAAGATGCATGTTAACCCTGAAAATAAACAACTCTCATACTAGGTTTAGATTTGACAAAACTAAAAAAGTTCTTACAATTTCCATAAATGTTCTCTGCCACACTTAAGGTCTGATTCTATTTTTTTAAATAATGTATACATTCAACAAAGAGCTTGGATTTTCATGTGCAAATTGTGTGTTGTGTTTTCATGTTAATTGTTCATTAATTTATAATTAAATAATTATTTACATAATCATTTTATAATCATTTGTCACTCATATGATTTATTATTTAAATATTTGCTATTATTTGTATCATTTTTTTTATCATTTTTCATTATATTTTTATGAAGTAGTTTTATTGTTTATTAGTTTCTCCATTCATTTATTAAGTTTCTATATTTTATATTTCTTACGTATTGTCATTGTTTTTCAATCTCATGCTTGTGGGGTTTCATGAACTGTGTTGTCTGTATGAATAGAGACAGATGGAAGCCCAAGGTTTATGGGAAGTTGCAAGCAGTTTTGGTATAACAATACATGCTGAATTTGTTGAGAGAACGTTTGATAAATTGTTCAATAAACTCTATTTTTACCATCATAACATTTCCTGCTTCTGCTCTTCTTTGGCTTTTCTTGGTCAACGTCTTGACTGACACGACTGTTAAGCGTTTATTTTGGGTATCAAAAACTCTGCTGACTAGTTGTTCTGTTAAATATTGTTAAATATTATCCTAAATATTATCTGGTGTGGAAACCTGATCTATCGAGTTTAATAATATACATAATATATATAATTCAGATAAAATAAATGTTTGGTAGCAAAAGGTAATTGAGAGGGGAATGATTTTATTGCATCAAATATATTGGTCACAGCCGATTGTTTTGGTTTGTCATCTTCCATCAAGAATAAAACCTGCTCTGAAGTAGGTTATTGTTTATTATTAAAATCACATTTTTTCAGGTATATATCTAATAAATGCTTGGTAATAATAGCAACAGTGGGAAAAAGTGCACAAATCAAGCACTTGAGTAAAAGTAGAGATATCCTAATAAAATAATACTATAGTATTGCTACTTTTACAGTTTATTTATTTACTTTATGTATTTAAGGTAAAATAAAAAAAGCGATTGATTATTTTGCAATAATTTTTTTTATTACTGAAATACACTATATTGCCAAAAGTTTTTGCTCACTTGCCATGACTTGCATTATGAACTTAAGTGGCATTCGATTCCTAATCCATAGGGTTCAATGTGATGTCCACCCTTTGCAGCTATAACAGCTTCAACTCTTCTGGGAAGGCTGTCCACAAGGTTTAGGAGTGTGTTTATGGGAATTTTTGACCATTCTTCCAGAAGCGCATTTGTCACACACTGATGTTGGACAAGAAGGACTGGCTCTCAGTCTCCGCTCTAATTCATCCCAAAGGTTCATCTATCGGGTTGAGGTCAGGCCAGTCAAGTTCATCCACAGCAGACTCTGTCTTTATGGATCTTGCTTTGTGCACTGGTGCACAGTCATGTTGGAAGAGAAAGGAGCTAGCTCCAAACTGTTCCCACAAAGTTGGGAGCATTGAATTGTCCAAAATGTTTTGACATGCTGAAGCATTCAGAGTCCCTTTCACTGGAACTAAGGGGCCAAGCCCAGTTCCTGAAAAACAACCCCACACCATAATCCCCCTCTACCAAACGTTACACTTGGCACAATACAGTCAGACAAGTACCGTTCTCCTGGCAACTGCCAAAGCCCAGACTCATCCATCAGATTACCAGACGGAGAAGCACAATATGTCATTCAGAGGATGCATCTCTACTGCTCTAGAGTCCAGTGGCGGCTCTCTGCACACTGCTCTTGAGCTAATCTGAAGGCCACATGAAGTTTGGAGGCCTGTAGCGAATGACTCTGCAGAAAGTTGGCGATCTCTTTGCACTATGCGCCTCAGCATCCACTGAACCATCTCCATCAGTTTACTTGGCCTACCACCTCAAGGCTGAGTTGCTGTCGTTCCCAAATGCTTCCACGTTCTTATAATAAAGCTGACAGTTGACTGTGTAATATTTAGGAGCAAGGAAATTTCACGACTGGATTTGTTGTACATGTGGCATCCTACCTCAGTTCCACGGTGGAATTCATTGAGCTCCTGAGAGCAACCCATTCTTTCACCACTGTTTGTAAAAACAGTTTGCATGCCTAGTTGCTTGATTTTATACACCTGTGGACATGGAAACAATTGGAACACATGATTACGATTACTTGGATGGGTGAGCAAATACTTTTGGCAATATAGTTATCCACTGATAACTAGGCTGCTACTGATAAATATTGACAATTTAAGTGTGCAAACAAGTGAAAATAAAATATATAACCTAGTATATAAAAATAGAAAAATTAAAAACCAAAATGTAAAAACAGATGTCAAATAGAGTGAAATGTGTTAACATTTTAAGAAACTATACACCTACGTAATACTATGTAAACATATAACTAGTATTTTCTACAGCAGTGGGAATGAAGCATGTTCACTAATTTGCATCATTTAAGAATGTGTTTAGATTTTAAATAAAACCAAATTCATTCAGACATGTCCACATTTTTAGACAGTAGGCTTAAACAGCTCCCAAATTTATACCAGAATACTCACAGTTGCAACATAAAAATGATTTACACTTGATAAGTTATAAAGTATGGCACTAGTAACTTGCATTTTATGCCATCAGTCATAAATGTAAACATAAATCAGAGGATCTCCTGTTACTGAATCATTTTGGATTAGATTTCTAAATGCTGTCACTTAGAGTAAATAAGTAAATGAAGTAAAAAAAAATCCCCCAAAAATAAATAAAAGTACACATACTTAAAAATCAACATACTTCAATAACAAAAAAACGAAGACCACAGAAACATAGTGCTTATTTAAATGAACTGACTCCCTCAAAGATCTTAGTTTGACAGGCACAGTGCAGTATAGGGAATGCCTGCTCGTACATGATTTTTTTCTTGTATCTGAGAATTCCTGCCTCATACATGTCATGCTATATGAAGTATAAATGATTTAACTTTATTTTTGTACCGTTCATTGTTTTAAAAGAGACTTTTTATGCTCACTCACACACATGCATATTCTCTATTAATTTATTTGATAGACCTGTTCAACTGCTTGTATAACTTAAATATCTAATCAGCCAATCACACGATAACAACTCATTTAGCATTTAGGCACGTAAGTCAGGACAAACTGTCGAATTGAAAGTGTAGCAAAAACTCCCACATATCACACAATAAGAAAAGAAATATGCCCACATGAGGGTTTTTTCAGACAACGTGAAAAATAGATATATTTAAAAACTGCAATGGATTTTTTGTACGATGGCATAATCTTAGCCTTCAACACCACTTCATAGTGTGGATTTAGTATGGATTAAGGGCACTGAGCGTTGTCATTTTTAAGACCTAGAACTTGTGATCTAAGACCTGTGCATGAACACTCTCAAGTGGCCAAGACCACAAGTGTGGGTATTTGCCTTTTCCTACAAGATTGACCTGAATATGACGTCTGTAATAAATCCTGCTCCTGAAGAACCAATATACTGCAGAGGTTTGCTTCACACTTGCTTAGACATGTCTAATGATCCAAGAGACATTGATTAGCTGGTTCAAGTGTGTTCTAAAATGTGCAGGATAGTGGCCCAGTTATGTAAGTAAAGGAATGCAACCAAATCATTTTTCTTTCAATACAGTTACAGTACAAGAGATAATTATGATTTTGAAAGGAAATACAGACAAAATTTCTGCTCTAAACATTACTGCTTCAACATATATATTCAACTAAGGTATTCTGGGATGTGTTTGACATCAAAATAGCAAAAACTATACAAAGTGTTCCCTCTAGCACTTAAAGAGTCAAACTCAGTTAGCTGAATTTGACTGCTGACGATTTGGCATAATCATGGATTGGTTGGTTCATAAAAGCTCATGTCAGAGTTGCTGTCATAGCAACAAGTCTATAAGTTTAAACCTGTTTGCTTGGCTGTTCCCTTATAAGATTTGTCAAGTTTTTCATCAGGTGTCTTTTTTTTAATTACATGATGTCATGACATTGTCGATTGTTGTTTCATGTCACATGACATGCNATATTTTAATCCAATCCACAAATTTGTTGTAACAACCAAATTATGTATAAAGCAAGAATGGATTAAAAAGGGTTCAAAGCATTTTGTAATCCAGTCACTGAAACCACATATAGAGGTAGTCAGAAACACTTTTGACTACATTGCATTTATAGTTGTGGTGAGCCTTTCGCTAAGACACCTTTGTTACCCTGGGAAATGATGATTTCCCAAGCAGAGCAGTTTAATTATCCACACCTCCACTGCATCTATTTAAACACAAAGAACTTATCACTGAGCACTGTCTCTTTCTCCTTAGGTTCAGACCGACCATTCACTTTAGAAATCTACTTCTTTTAGTTTATCGCCGCTTTCGGACAGAATCGTACAGACACAGATGTCGCTGCTGCCAGCAGATTTCGTCAAAATCTACGGTCAAGTTGAGCCTTTGGACAAGAGAAATGGCTTCAATAGTTAACCAAACCTAACGACTGTGGTTACATGCATCTTCCTAAACTCTATTTTTAGAGCTATAAGTGATGCAATACAAAAAACAATGAGCTAATTAGGCTGTCTAATAGGCGCAAATTAGCCTAATCTGCTTGCAAACCTACAGGCTTCCATCCACACCAAAACATTACAGCTATTGATTTTTAACGAAACATGCCAACTAAAATGCATCTAACCTTAAGTATTGAGACTCGTTGAGACTTTCATTCTACACTTGCCTAAACCTTTAAATAAAGTTCCCTCCACAGTTTTGAACTGCTACACTGTATGTGTGTGTCCTCCAACAAAAAACAACCCTACAGGTCTGTTTGTGCAAACACCTTAATTCAAACTATATTAACATTTTAAATTTAAGCGTCCTCTAGCAGGCATAAAATAATGACAGTGTCTTGTTGTGCCTGTTGTCATGAAACAACATATGACTTTCATTACCAATCAAAATGAGTGTCCATTTAAATGCAGTGTGTGGAGTTTTTTACACGGATCTCTGTTGTCAGTAGCAGCACAATTGTCATATACGCTCTGATGGGTCATATTTCATAGATTTGGACAAACGACCTACATGGGCGTATTGGTTGGAGGACAGGTTGGTCTGTCTCTTGTCTTTCTTCTACACTGGAGGAGAATGTGAGCATGCTTGTTATTTTGTTGTTTTTGTTTGCATTTCAATTATACTCGCAGATGGAAGCATTTCCCCTCCTGTTCTGGTCAACAAAGTAATACAATGGCTAACAGACATTGCGCGGTACAATGGGGGGCATTTGGGAACAGAACCCACAGTGCATAAATCACTTGCAATTTCTTGTCAGATGGTGCATCTGTTCTTCACAAAATTCACAGAACATTGACATGGTAGCATACCTCAAGATCTGTAACTGGATTGTCAATTTAAAAAAAAAAAATTGTCCATTGGAAACCTATTAGACTCCTGACTCCTGCAAATGTTAAAAATCCATTCCCTTCATCCTACATACTGGATAACAATCTGTATGAAACAGCTAAAATCATTTCCTGTGGTTGTTGCTTCCATCAAGCTTGCTAAATGAGTACATACCAAAAACCAGGGTAAAGAGTTCTGAAGTTTCCATGGATGAAATACCCAGGTCCACACACCAGAATGGACCAAGAAGTAAAGGGCTAGGCTTCTGAACATCAAACATACTAACCCATACCCAGTTCTATGTTTGGGCATCGTGAAAATCATGCAATTGTATGGGGCCCCATGGCCCATGGGGACACCACCTCCAGAACACATAATAGCGCAAGCATAATAGCATATCAGTGACCTAGTTAGGAGCAATGTCAAGCTGTTCTTCTATTTGCGAGTTCTGCCACTGAAGGTCCCTCAAAAAACCCTCTTGCTTGCCTACTAACACCATTTCCGATAATCATTACCTTCATGCAAGTACAGTAGAAATAGCTACTAAAAATATAATATAGCTACTACCAAAATCTATGAACACACATGTATCTTAGAGCTTGAAAGCTATGGTATGTTCTAGCCTCAGGCTATCTTTATTTTCAAACAATGAGAAGGTGGGGTAGAGAAACAGTGGGGATGGCAGAGGGAATATTTTTGGTTTGGTTTGGTTTAGATATTAGGCCTGACTAAGAAAGGACAGACTGGTCAGATCACCAAGCAGGCCAAGCTTTTAAAAAGCTTGAAGGAATAGATCAACCAAAAATATTCTGAAGCTTCAGAAACTATGGTTGAATGATGCTTTTACTTAATTTCTGTGTTTTGACCGTGGCAGTTCCACTGCTGTCAATGGAGGATCAAAAAGATCTTGGATGTCACACTCAGATTTGAATTTTTGCTCCAAAGATGAAAAAAGAATGACATTAAAGTGAGTCATCAAAGACTGCATTTTCATTTTTGAGTGAACTAACCCTTTAAGGAGGTCCTAAATTCAAAGGCAGTGCTTTACAGATCTTGTGGCTGTCATTTCTTGAAATATGAATTAAAGCCATCAGTAAGACAGTTTTTTTTCCTTGTCAAATATTTTAATTACTGGTTAACAAAGTCAAAGTCACATTAACACAGTCTCAAATTATATAAAATCTTATAGGTTCCTCAATGTATTAATTTTGAAATTTGCTACACTTCAATAATGTGAATCTCCCAAAGGTGCATCCCAAAAGTGTTCTCATCACTCAGTCATCAAGATCTGGTGGCTGTGGAGACCATTTGAAAATAGTGAACCACTGTAATGCAGCAGAAATCGAGACTCAACAGACTGAGCAACTTTGTTTGGTCATGAGTTTCCATCAGTTGTACGCTTCAAAATTCCTCATTCTGAAGGGCCATTTGAAAGTGGCCAGTTTTGAGCACTTTGGTTTGGAACGACCCATGAGATGGCATGGTTGCAATGTACAGAATTGCATGGTACAGAATTGGATTGGGACTGGGACGAGGACTTACCCTGGCTTATGTTAGTGGCCATAGGAGCAACTCATGAGAGTACTGGGTTCAATGAACCCAAATTAACTTGTTTTTGGGTTACTGGCCCATTAGATGCACTTTTGAGCCACCAGAAAAAAACTATGAGCATGTGGATGAAATGGATAACTTAAAACAGACGCAAATAAATACAAAATGGTTACAGGGGATCAGGCACATGGCCTTGTTGCCCGTAACCTCTTAAGTTGTTGTTCGATTGATTGAAGCAGGCTGGGCTGAGCAAAGTGTGAGTTCTAATACAGTGTTAGAATAATTTTGAGGATATATTCTATAGTGTAAGCATGGAAGTCATTTTGGGGGGTTGCATTTTATAGGGGAGGGTGTGACGACCTTTTCGGTTGGTTCTTATTGGGAGTGTGAGTATGTATCTGTATTTCTGCAGGTGTGCAGCTGATTGCGTGCTCTTGGTTCAATCGAGTTATTATTCTTCGGTCTTTTGTAACCTGTCTCTTGAGATCGAGAAGCGTNTTTCTTATTTGTAGGGATACCTTTTAGGGATTGTAAAAGTGCCAATTACATGTTTTTCAGTCATGCAGAATTCAAATTGTTGTTGCTTTAATAACTGTTGCACTATTATGCTACTTGGCAAGAATCCAAGGAAAATGGTAACAAACCTGTCTATTTATCATTGTATCATTAATTTATTTGTAAATGTGTTTGTTTAGCCAATTTTACTTTACTGTTATTACTTATTCTAGATTGTGTTGTCTGTTTTATTTAAAAAAAAATTCTGAATTCTATGTAATATATTTTAATCATTATCACCAAAAATGTCTAATAGATACATATCACTAATCAATTTAATAAATCAAATTAAAACAAGTTCTTTAAAACAAATCATCTTCCTTTGGTAAATGTGGTGGCTCTGCTTTTATACTTTGTTGATTTAAAAAATTTAATTTCAGAAAAGGACTCTTTCTGTCTCAAGACAGCACTGACCATTTCGCTATATAATGCCAAATCAGTCATTTGCAGAGTCCAATAATAATGCTTAATATTAACATAAATCAATTAATTGAGTGAGAATTCCTAATGGTTGCACAGGATGTTGATAGACCATCAGATAGAAGCTTAAAAAGAAAAGAAGCTTTAAAACTGGAAGATTCTACAGTGATGGACTGCTCTGGGAATTCAGGCAACCTAAGCAGTGGAAGGAAAGAGAGTAGCAAAAGATAGCAAGTAGAGGACCAATGAAAAATTTAAGTAACGTTAGCAGGGACATAAGCAAGCAGGCATGCAGTCGAGATGGAAGAGAGTAAGGCCCTGGCAGAGAAGGGAGGAGGGAAATAGAAAAAGGGACCTAAACATTGGGGGTGGGCTGCCTGAGAAAGAGAACTGCACTTGAATAAGAGAGGGGGAAAAAAGGAAAGAGAGAGGGAAACGGAGGGGAGGGGGACACAGAGGATGAGTGCAAAGGAAAGGGGGAAGGCACAATCATTGTAGCTGCATCTTTGCTGCATCACAGATCACCCAAATAACAAATGGATGTTTTGCATTTGATTTAGAATATTGACCTTCTCTGAATTCCATCAGTAGGGTGCCATAAGCAATATAAAAGTGGGAAAAATACACACTTTCTAAATGATGATTTATTTATTTATTTTTGTCTATAGCAGTTTCAACTTTCAAAAGAAGACCAATAAAGAGCAGAAATAATACACAGCTTTCATAGAGGATTATACAGTTTCATCACATGCAATACACATACGCAATAAGTTATCAAGGCCATGCTAACTGTAAGATACAATGTGCAGCAGAGCCATGACTGTGTCCACAATATAGCGCAGACTCTTCTTGATTTTATAAAATCTTTTATTTCTATAATCACCTAAGAATTTTCATTTAACCTAAATTTCACTCAACTTCATTAAGTGCCATTTTTCCACTAGAAGATCTACCTTCTAAAATAAACATACTGCTATACAACATGCTATACAACAAATGAGAACTACTTGTGTCCACTTTTGCCTTGTGCCTTGTGCAGATTTAACCCCGATCAAGCACACCAGGGGGGTGTTCCAGAAAGCAGGTTATGTGACATACCCGGGCATGTTTAAGGGCAAATAAGCGGATAAACTCATTTTTCAGTTCCAAAAATGGAAGTAACTTTTAGGCGTATTTTCTCTGAAAATATCCTGCTCCAGAGTAGGTTCTATTTCAGGGTTAGTTCACTTCAGTGCTACCAGTGCATGAGTGACCTACTGACAAGACTCCATGGGTGTGACAGATTGTGCACAATCAATAATATATATTATTACAATATAGCTATGTAATATATACATAGTTGTAAAATATGTTACTTTCATGTTAAGTATAAAGCACTAATATAATATATGTAAGCAATAAGCAGGGATGAATTATCGCACAGGCCTGCCAGGCACGTGCCCAGGGCACTAGATCAGAGGGAGCCCTAGTCAAAATTACCACTACTCTAGGAACACAATTTCAACTGTGCAACCTCAGATATATGAGGCAAGTTG
>NC_056704.1:7637941-7646567 GCF_018831695.1 Puntigrus tetrazona | reverse complement strand
CCTGGCCTCAACACTCCCACTGCAGTTATCCAGGGAGGGACCTCGAGAGAGCTTTGCAGAGTCCTTGGAGTAGGTGCTGGTCTCATGCGGCTCGTCCATCACCGTTGGATCAGCAGATGACAACCTAGCACCACTCTGGACCTAGAGTACCAGTCCACCAGGGCCTACTGCACGGACCATCAGATACAGCCCACCGCAGACAGAGAGCCAAAGCCCACCATGACCCATGAGTCTTTGCCAGAAAGGGCAGAGCATAGGATCACCCCGGAGCTAAACCTTCACGCAATGTCTGACCTGGTGTGAGAGCTGGAAACAATGCACTGGACAGTGCATAAGACCACAAGTACAAAGAGAAAAGCACTGCCCATTGTACCACCACTGAGGGTGAGCTGAGGCAGGACTCTGGAAACTTAATAGACAGTTATTTAAGTATACTCTGTCTTCCTCAGTCAAATGTCTGTCTGTCCTACCTCGACAACAGAGGTTGTTCCCCTATGCTCTCCTGATATTGGGAGTTGCAACTTGAATCCCAGAACCTCTACCTGTCATGGTAGAAACCTCTACCTCAGCCTACCATCTGTGTTTTGGGTTTGCCACGGGTCAGTCTCTGTTTCGTCATGGCTGGAGGATTGTATGACTCTGCCTCCGGCCTCTGTCTCTAGAAGTTTGTCTTGGCCCTTTGACCCATCATCTCCACTGTAGTCTGTCAAGCTTCCCAAGTCCCTCCTGCTCCACTTTGGTCAGGCCTCAACCATCTGCCACCTTGGAATTACATTTGGTTTACCAGTGCCATCTCTATTATCCTCATTTGCCTGTGTATTTAAATTCCTGTCTGTTCAGGGTGTGCTTGCCTGATCTTGAGCGTCTAATTGTGTCTGTAGCTACCTGCCCTGTCTGGATATTACCCTTGTGGATTATTAAAGCCTGTTTGGAATCTCATCTTTATGTCCGTTCCTCAACACAGCCACGTGATGCTAACAAGGATAAGTAGCTAATGAATTACTATAGAAATTAATGAGAGTAACTAAGGCTGGACATACACTGTGCGATTTCCATGGCATGTGTTTAGGGTGAAAGTGAGGTTCAGGGGCCATTGTGTTCAGGGATTCCCAGGTGTTTGATATCATATCATTTTATATATATGTATAGTGTGAGCAGTCAAGTTGCAGCTCTGTATAGTGTGAGCAAATAAATCCTGAGCTTTTGCTTGACATCACACTCAATTTACTGTAACAGTTGGTATTAACAAAAACGTTGCTGAAATTGTACAGTGTATGCCCAACCTAAGGGGACTGAAACATTAGCAAAGAAACAAAGGAAACAGAACCTAAACATAGTCCTAAAAACAAGACAGGGGAATACAATACTGGGATTGTGACAGCAAGTTTGAATAAGTCATGCAAACAAGTTATAATACGTATAGATTGTTTTCCATAAAAAGAACTGGTAACACTGTGTTTTGATTGTCTCTTTTGAGCATTCTGTTGATGTAATGTTGCAACTATGTCAACAAAATGTCATTAGAGTATTAGTAGACTATCTGATTAATATCTGCTGCCTCTTTACTGATGGTCTCCCAACCAGAGCATGTGAGTGCAGCGGGGAGAGTAGTGGTCATATTTCCTTTGAGGTGGAGAGCATCTTTCTGAAGTTTCCATTTGCTCAATCCACTCAGCACCTCTCGCTCAACCCAAAATGCCCTTTGGTAATTTGCTAGTTCGAGATAAAGATCAGGCCCGAGATGCTCAGGCCATAGTCCAACCTGTGTATTAGAATTACCGACCCGAGCTTGTCTTTTCCTCCCTTCTCCCAAAAGGCTTATACTTTTCTTTTGGCTTTTAAAATAGTAATTGTGTGTAATAGCAAAATAATAATATTTAGTTTAATTTGTCACTTTAAAAAAATGTTTGGAGCATTTTCGTCCGTTAAATATCTTTTGTTTAAAGTAACAACCAAGCGACCAGTGCCAGTGAGCTGATGTTTGATGAATTTAGCCCTCTCAAATCATCACGACTTGCCTAAAATAAAATCTATATACTAAAACAGTTGATATAATGAAGCATATAATAATATTTAAACAGCGCTATAACAAAGACTATAGAATACCCAAAATGTGTCACTCATATAGTTTTGCCATTTAACTATATATTTATATATTTTTATTCTATGTTTAATTTTTCAGCAGCCATTACTCCAGCATTCTGTGTCATACAGAAGCATTTTTTATCACGTTGAAAACAGTTGTGCTGCTTAATTTATGGAGACATTCTTTTCAGGATACTTTGAGCAGCATTATATTTTGAATAGAATGTTTGTGCAAAAAATGTAAAAGATTTTACTGTCACTTTTTGTCAATTTAATGCACTTTAATGAAGGGAGGGTCCTTGTTGGTATACAAAGTGTAAACAACTCTGAGCCCAAAATATTAGTCTTAAGAATATACTGTATAGTTTTATAAAACAGAACAATGACGAATTATAACTACATCAGTAGATATTATAGATAATTATGGAAAAATCAGTCTCTTAAGAGGCACCAGTGTAGCTCTGTTAATCTCTGATCTTCTGCTTCGCCCAAATCTAGCTGCTTTTTGTTCCGGCTTCTGCATAAAGAAAACAACTATTAAAATGTAAATGTCTATATAAACATGTGAAATAAACAAATCTACAGTTAACCCTGGAGCAAAGCTTATGCTTGTGTTTTCCTGACTGTTAGGGCATTTCTACCCCAGGAAGTCTCCCAGGGCACTATTTAAATTTTTTTAAATTTTTTGTTAAAAATAAATGTATGGCAGAGATGCACAAAGAAAGAGAGTAAATAATGATATAACTTGTTTTTGAAAAAAAGGGCACTTTAAGAAATTACTAATGACTTTAACTTGATGAATGGATATGCATCTGTAAATAAACTGAAATGTACTACATGACAAACCATGCAGCAACCTGTTCCTGGTGGCTCTTTACCTGCATCTGACACAAACCTACTGGAGAGAATTAGGCATACTGCATATATAAACTCTCAGGACTAGATGGCAATCAATACTTTAAAGAAAGAAGACAAACATTATGTTAATGGTTTCAAGCTAAAGTTGAAAAATAATTTACTATCTGAGAATGGGAAAGGGAAAAAAAGGAAAAAATGATCAGTAAAATATTACACGTATTAATGAACATGCTAACATTAACTATACAGTCAAGAGAAATCATAATTACATTTAGAAGTTACTTTAATGATTTAATTATTGATGGCTGGTTACATTTGACAGTGTCAGTGACCATCTTTATGGTTTCATACAGCCTGAATACCTGGGATCACCAGACGCTCATTACCACAGCCATCTTTTCCAGTATGAAAGACAGCTCCCCAGTTTTCACACTGTGAAGATTTTCCATGGTGATCATTTCTTGAGTATTTTCCCTGGTTTCCCTTGTCTTTAAGTTGCACTGACTTCAACAGAATTTTTTCCCCCATCTTTTGACCAGACTATAACATCAACTTCAGCTGGGCTCTCAAAATCAAAAGATTTCTTCTCTTCAGTTGTTGCAAGATTTTCAGCTTGTGCAGTGATGTTTTCCTCTTCCAATATATCTTGCAAGACACTTTTACTGTAAGATTCATCTTCAGTTGTGTCTTCCTTTCTATTTTCTTGATCAGTAGTGTTATCAAGAATCTAGAGAGCTGTAAAGAGAGATTCATCACCATTGCACTGACACAGACTGAATGATACTGTGAGGCATTTGTATGCTTTCTCTCTGTTTTCATCTACTCTGTAATGTAGCATAATGAGTTATTTATAAGCAATTTTTGAGGTTGCATTAACTAGTATTTTTGTGGACAAAAAGGGCCCAAACACAACATAACGGTCAATCACAAGAAGGCCCGCCTTCTAAATAAAATAGCCAATCGCTGATCTATGAAGTCAGCACAGCACCGCATTTGCCGTTAGAAGTTCTGGTCGCTATAGAAACAGTCAGCATTCTGAGACACGCACCTAGGACTGTGCATGCTCATGATCTCGCCTTGGAAATAATCTTTTTATAATGCTATTTCAGAAAAAAATTAATAAATAAAATTATTATTATTACACAGTTCTTTGGTGATTTCAAATATGCCTCTCTTCAAGGTCACTAAAATCTTTCCCATTCTGAGTAAATGCTATATGTGATAGTTCTAAGTTAAGCAAAGAGTTATTTTACCAATTGTCCAGTGAGTGTCTAGCTATCCTTCTCTCTGGTTTTCCACAGTCAAGGTCATCCATGCCAGGCTGTGCTGTCGTGTGCTTAATGGTCTTGTCAATGTGTGACAAAAGCCATTAAGATTTAGGGAGATAGTACAGCTGAAAATGCTGAGGATCACACTTTTCATTACCTTGACCGAATGGCTTTGCGGCACAGGGACGTAATACATGTGTACTATGTTTGTGTGTGTGAAACAGCTTTCCATGTTTGTGTGTGTGGAACAATAACGCTGACTTCGTTTCTGTCATAATAACAATGAAACAATAAAATGATACAGGATCTACCATCACTTTAAATTATCTGTGAAATTTTTGTAAGACCTAAAACAATGAATGAGTGGTTTAACTAATTGAATGCATTCTCTTTGCCCCTTTAGCCAGAAGATTTTGAAGCCGTTCATTCCCACACCTTCAAGGCTAAGACCTTTAAAAAGGCCAAGAGTTGTGCAGTATGCAAGCAGGCTTTGACGAAGGAAGGCCTGGTCTGCAAAGGTCAGTACTACCATTGCAACATATTTTACTAATATGTTGGTGATACAGCCTTAAGTACCTCTCCTTGGATATCTTGTCAAATGGTCTGTGTTCATTATCTCTAGTTATCCAAGTTTTTTTTAAACAATGTGAAACAACAAAACACCCATAAATATTATTAAATGTAGCTATGTCTGTGCACAAACTACTAGCCACACAAACAAAAAGTTACTTTAGCCTTCTATTTAGCCCTTCTTAGGAGCTAGTGTCAAAAAAGAAGCCTCTGTGATTTTCCGACATACAAAATTGAAGTGGGGTAGGTTATGTACTCACTAGCCACGTATTAATCTTTTGTTTCTTCCATCATCACACTGTACTTGCATGTTTCTTATTTTCTACTAATTGACAACATTTGTGATACAATGACGTTTATTAAAATTTATGCAGAACAGAACTTCAAGCACGTCAGAAGACCTAGAAATATCTGGGGCAAGATTTTCTAAACAGTGAAAATATGTTTTAGAGTACAATCACATAAAAGTGTCAATAGGACTGGATAATAATTAAAAAATCTAAATGTACTAACAATGTGAAAAAAAAAGAACACAGATGGAGCCATCGTATTTCCAATCGTTAGTCCCAAACGAGCATAGGTGATCATAATTAGGTGCATGTAATGTACCTTTATAAAGTTTTTCAGCAAATACCATAAGCTGAATTAGCCCAAACATAGTAATTGCCTCAAGTGAAACTCCTAAAATTGCATATGCAATAAGCTTTAGTTTGATGCCAAATGCTTTTAGTTTATATGGTCCTTGGAGCATTCATTTAATGTGAAGCATTTTTAAACAAATTATTCAAAAATTATTTTAAAACCATACTAAATTTGTTTTCATTTGTTTCAAGCAGAGATTTTTTTACATGAGAGCTTATACCGTGTACAATACTTGCATTGTCTCATTGAGATGCAGATGCAGTCTTAGATGAAAGTCTTGGTGAAGGTTTTGGACTTGCACTCATGTTCTTCCGGTTTGAGGAGGAATGAACTCCAAAAATGTCCTGTCATGATGATTGAGAGTTTCTTCTCAGGTAGAAGAGCTAAGATGAAGATGTGCTGAGATCCAAGGATCTTTGTTTGAATGGAAAATCAACGCCACAAGACCTGGCACAAAACCTAAATAGTAGCAGAGGTGTTTGAGTTCTCATCTCCTCAGTATCGCACAGAACAGCAACAGGGCTCTTCCCTGCCTGCCAGGGTGGGGGTGCCAGTTTCAAAGAACAAGAAGTAGTGAGACATGGAAGAGACCAAAAAAGTAGAAGACTGGGCGGGTCAAGTAGAAGTGAACCTATTTGAAGTTTGTAAAGGTCACCCATCTTGTGGCTCAAAGAGCCAATGTTGTCTTGAATTTTTAGAGGGAGTTTTATGGCTATTTGTCTCTAAGCATGGTAATTTGCATATGCACTGTTAATAATCAACTAGTAAAGATTCTTTGAGCTCTGTTATGTTGCAAAGTTATCGACATATAATATAACCTTTTAATTCGATAGTCTGAAGACTATTTATCTATCATAAACATGCATAAAACAGTATATAATACCAAAGAAAATATACAAGACCAATAACAATATGTTTAATGACCTGAAGGATATGTGCGTTCATTCAAAGAAAGGTTTTCCTGTGAATCAATTAGAGAAAAGTCCATTGTTGAGGACATTATGTGCTTTTCTGAAGTCAGAGTTGTTCTCTACACATACCATTAAGCAATAAACTTGTGTTATCAGATGATTGCCAGGAGAACCAGAAGGCTGTTCTGGCTTTCTAAATTGTGTTAGCTGTAATTTAGGGAAAGGGTCCCAAGACCCTAAGTTATACTTTAGTGGCCCCTTTGTTTGGTTGAAAGGAGCATTAAAGATTATTTGTTAAATTATTATTATTATTATTTTTTTTTTGCCAATTCCCACTGGATTCTTTCACTTCTGGAATAACAAGAACCACGGCTGAATAGCACATATAATACTTAAATTAAAAAAATTCTACAATGGTAGGATTTTTTTTTCAGTATAACTCCATACAATAATATCCTGCCAAAAAAGAAGTATTATATATGTAAATTAGATATGTACATTCCGTCTAACACTACACAAGAACAATAGGTCCTTGACTTCTGCTAGCCAGTCAGTTTGCTTGCTCCCTCTACTTGCAATATTAAAAAAGTCATGCATAATTTCTGGTCATTTTCCAGTGAGCTATTCATAAACTATATTATATTAATATTAATATGTTCTAAAAAGAAAATGTTCTATATACTAATCTAAAAAAAATTATCAAATGACTACTGTAAGTATTTTTTCACTAGCTATAGTAGGTGCATATTGATGACATGGCTCTCAGAGTGGGGGTGGTGATGATGGTGTTTTATGTTCAAGTGTGTATTTTTGCTAGAACAGCAGCATGTTGACATGCTAACTGGTGCATGTCTGTGCATGTGTTAGCAGTTTTGGAACAGCTTTGTACTTGTTATGTATCAGCCAAATAAGCATATCTTGTCCACTCCGACCAACCGTACTAAAGCCCTGCTCACACAGTGCGATTTCAGCCATGATTTGGCATTCTGAAAAAATCCTAAAATATTTCTATAATCCTAGGCTAAAATCTGAAGTCTTTGATCATTAGTTCACTGACAACCGATTAATGGCCATGGCAAACAAATTTTACCCCCCTACGAAATTGTGGCAGTGTTAGAATATTTTGCCTTCTTTTGCGGCCAGTACCGCATTCATTCATCTTGGGAATGACAAATACAAGTCCTGTACAGTGGCCAGAGGGATTTTGAGCCATTCTTCTTGCAGAACAGTGGCCAGGTCACTGCATGATGCTGGTGGAGGCAAACGTTTCCTGACTCATCCTCCAAAACACCTCAAAGTGGCTCAGTAATATTTAGATCTGGTAACTGTGCAGGCCGTGGGAGATGTTCAACTTTACTTTCATGTTCATAAAACCACTTTGTCAACAGTTTTGCTTTGTGTATTGGTGCATTATCATCCTAATACACGGCACTGATAAAATGTTTGAACCATTGGGTGCACATGGTCCTCTAGAATGGTTCGGTAGTCCTTGGCAGTGACGCGTCCATCTAGCACAAGTATTGGGCCTAAGGAATGCCATGATATTGCAGTCAAAATCATCACTGATCCACCGCTATGCTTCACTTTGGGCATGCAGCAGTCTGGGTGGTACACTTCTTTGGGGCTTCTACACACCTTAACTCTCTCGAATGTGGCAAATAAAAGTGAAGGTGGACTCATCAGAAAACAGTACATGTTTCACATTGTCCACAGCCCAAGATTTTCACTGCTGGCACCATTGAAACTGACCTTTGGCATTGGCACAAGTGACCAAAGGTTTGGCTAAAGCAGCCCAGCCATGTATATTGACCCTGTGGAGCTACTGACAGACAGTTTTGATGGAAACAGGAGAGTTGAGGTTCACATTTAATTCTACAGTGAGTTGGGCAGCTGTGGTTTTATGTTTTTGGATACATCCCTTTAAGACAGCTTCCTCTTGCGTTCACAGTTATTTCTGTTGGATATGGTTCATCCTTCTTAGTGGTATGCTGACATTACCCGGGGTACCGTGGCTCTTGTTAAATCACAAAGACTTGCTGTTTGCATCACAGATGCGCCAGCATGACGTGCACCAACAATTTGGCCTCTTTTGAACTCTGATATGTCACTCATAATGTTGTGTGCATAGCAAAACTGTGCTATTACTCTATTACTCTTACTGGTAGAATGTGAAGATTGGCCACCAAGCTGGTCAAATTTGCCATGAAACCACTAAATCGGTTTCAGTTTCATCGTCCAACCCCTGTACATGCATTTTACACATCTTTAATGGTTATTAAATGACATGTTAAC
>NC_056704.1:7628980-7637841 GCF_018831695.1 Puntigrus tetrazona | reverse complement strand
GTGGCTCTTGTTAAATCACAAAGACTTGCTGTTTGCATCACAGATGCGCCAGCATGACGTGCACCAACAATTTGGCCTCTTTTGAACTCTGATATGTCACTCATAATGTTGTGTGCATAGCAAAACTGTGCTATTACTCTATTACTCTTACTGGTGGAATGTGAAGATTGGCCACCAAGCTGGTCAAATTTGCCATGAAACCACTAAATCGGTTTCAGTTTCATCGTCCAACCCCTGTACATGCATTTTACACATCTTTAATGGTTATTAAATGACATGTTAACGTCAAGACATGTTATCTTTAACATGGTTTTCAGACCAGATTCAAGGACAAAGAAAGCTTCTGCAGCAACATTTCTCTCCTGCTAATAGGACTTTACTACATTTTACTAGACATTGTCTGGTTCTGGTTTATTGTTGGGTACCACACACAAGGCCGTCATTTGACACCTAGGTGTCATTGGTTATTATTAAATGATAATTGTCTCAGCACTATCTGCCTCAACCTGGATTTGTAACTACCTCTTGTGCACCCCAGATTACACACTTTATTGTTTCTAGTTGCAAGCTATACTACATCTAGCATCTCTGCACCATCCACCGCTATTTATGTTTTCTTTTTTTGCCAATGGCAGACGTTTTAGGACATTAGCATTTCCATATTTTTTTCCTTGCCAAGCAGATGATATTGCACTCTCACACTTACAGTAGTACTGCTCATCCTTGAATTCTAAAAATAGCCTTAATTAAAACAAAAAAGGACAGTAAGAATCCATGTTACAGTTGTTAACTTCCAGTCAAAGATGTACTGTACTTAAAGCTTTAGAATTAAGTTACTTGAAGGAAAATTATTTTGGTAACTGCATGAGTTGTGAGTCCTTTCTGGTCTAACCATGTAAAGTTTCTTGACTTAGTGTATGTTGCATAAAACCTGTGTTGCACTGCTGTATTGTGTAAAAGGACTGGCCCTAACCACTGATGTATATATACTGTATAATGACTGCATTACTCATT
This sequence comes from Puntigrus tetrazona, assembly GCF_018831695.1. Lineage (NCBI taxonomy): Eukaryota > Metazoa > Chordata > Actinopteri > Cypriniformes > Cyprinidae > Puntigrus > Puntigrus tetrazona. The sequence continues at coordinate 7,636,827 of NC_056704.1, read as the reverse complement.
GCATTTTAAACTGCTGACAGGAAGTGATGCCACCGGAAGTGTTCGAGCTGTCATCTTATTATTCCCTACCAGAAGAGAGCACCATTGAGTCACAGGCAAACAGCTGACCTAAAAATCACCTGACTTGAAGTGAATCAGTCCTAAATTGTTACCTACTTTAAAATGAATGCTGTAAATGAAATAATTGTTGAAAAATTAGCAGATAGCCTATACTGTATGAAACGGCAAATTAAGGTATATGTGTAACTGTTACTATACAAAGCATAAATCTTTCTTTAGATTTCAGAATGAGCAATTTATCATATAATGTAAGCTGTCAAAGAATATAAATATGTGAATAACAAAATTTTGTCAAAAATGGCAGAAAGAGCCTTATAATTCTTAGCTGACGATATGTTGAGGTCATGTCCACCTGATGTTTATCACGTCAATCTTATGGTCACTACTGTAATGAATATAACTTTTTAATAAGCAAAGGGAATGCCCGAATACCCTGCTATATTGTGACATACTTCAGAAAGAAACAGAATATTGAATGAGGAAAACGGGCATGGCTTGTTTTTTCTACTTAAAATTGATTGGATGTAGTATTTAATTCAGAAATGAACCCTGACAGTTGGAGGGGCGTGGTTAAGCATGTCACACTCATAACCAAGCTGTCAAACTGATGTCATCAGAGAAGGACTTTTATTTCAGANTTTTTTTTTTTTGTGGACTAACTTGCATGGATTAATTGTTCACTTGAAAAATAGCAATGTGAGCTAACAAAATACATATAGTCAATTTTGATTTGCAGGGATACTTCAGATTTTCTCATTAAATAGATAAAAATGTCCTATTACTTCAAATACAATGTATGGGAACAGTGGGGAATACCAATATGGCAATGCTGCAGCTTCACGTTCATGATGCAATGAGCAATCCAGTTCTCTGTTATAGATCAGTGGCCCTTACCCATCCCCGTGTGAAGTCTCATACAATCCCCTTCTTTTGAGGGTCATACTATACTAAGACTTCTGCTGGCTAATTAATTTTTTTTGACTGCTTAAATGCATCCTCTTGTTCAACACTCCATTTCCACTTAGCCTCTTTACCCAACAGCTTGTGGACAGGACTGTGGACAAATTATGGCAGAACCTTCATCTCTGTGAGACACTGGAAGGTATTCTGTTTTACTCTGGCCCTGGATGCAAACCCGCAGTGTCCACCTTGTGCCCTTTTCCGTTCATATGAATGTGCTTCTCGCTGTAATCATAGTCCTGCTCCTGTCAGGAGGTGCTCATGGTCATATCGGCCAGGTCAACATGCAGTCTCTAGTCTTACTTAGTTGTCAGGCTTTAGTACAGGTACTAGTTGTACTAGTTAGGAGTTGTTCACTGACTCTTTTATCGCAGTTCTTTATGAATTATGTGTGAGCAGCTTATGCTCATCACTTCATCCGTGAGTGTCTTTATTGTTTCTTTTGAATGAGATCCTTCCTAGTTGATCATTTTGATCTGCATACCTTTAGCATGTGTTCTTTTTTGACACATGCCATTTTTTTCCCTTGTTGAATGACACCCTCACTTCTGCTGCTCACCCCCATCTGTAACATGCCTTTTTTTGTTAATCCCCTCTTTGCTTATAGCTCAGACCTGGTTGTACCACCGTTTTTGCACCTTTGCGGTACATAGAACATCTGCATGTTAGACCGGCAAATCCCTCACATTTTTGTTTGTATGTCTCCTTTGTTCTGTTTCTTAAAATAAACTTGTGCTCAGTGTGACTGTTGCTTATTATACAGACTAGCCACTCTCAGTGCATTTCTATTGATTTGTCTCCATAACTGCAGCCTTGTTTTAATTTCTTTAGCATTCTTTTTCAGGACCTAACATATTTATTCGTATACTTTAACATCTTAATGTTAACAGAGCAAAATTTATTTCCATCTTGCTACAGCACTAATATTTATTTGACTGACTGTTCAATACCATCCTGCTGCCTACCATTCTAGCCATCTTCTGTCCCTTGCTTAACAGCTTGACTTCACTGTTTTCACACATTAAACCTAATCTTTCTGCTCTAGCGATTTCAGCTTTCTCTCTCTCTCTCTCTCTCTCTCTCTCTCTCTCTCTCTCTCTCTCTCAATCAGGATGTGAAGCTATCCCTATGAAGTTGCGAAGCTATCCCTTGCAAAAATATACAGTGTCTGGCAAATTCTTGTGGTAAACTTATAGTAAACATTGCCACAATTTTATATTTTTTTACATGCAAATGAGCTTTGTGGCTAAAAGTTTGCATCAAATTTGCGGCAGACAGTTGTGGCAAGCCTGTGGTGAACATGAATGCAGTACAGGTGCTTCTACTTTTTGGTGCAAATTCAAGGTATTTTTTGTGTCACTGTTTTATATATCCAAACCTTCAGTTATCGCTCGACATGAATACATATTCAAATGCGGTACAAATCTCAACGCGATATCAAACACTGTGTGCTGTATATGTTAACATTTTTATCAACATCACAACTCAATTTAGATACTCTAACAAATTTAACTGGTCAATATAAAAATATTTTTAAAATATTACATTGAATATTCAAATAAAACAATATTATTTTACCCTTAACCATTAAATTATATAAAGTCATCCATTTACTTGTTTTCTATTCACTTATCCTATTAAGCATGACTGCTCCCCTACAGGTATAAGTTCACTTCTTTGTTGAAATCTGCATCTTTCATTTTCAGATGATCTGAAAATGAATTGAAAAAGAGAGTGAAACTAAACTGTATCATGGGGTGACACAGAACATTAAGCATGTGTTATTCATTTCATTGCTCAGACTTTATTAATTTTAATGTAAATGCTGTTGATGTCTTGCCATACAGATCACATGATTCTTAAAGTCCCTCCATGAGTTTGTGAATGGTGAAGCCTGGGCCTTCATGCTGGAACCACTCAAGAGTTGTTACAAGCCATGTTTTTAAGACTGCCAATGACTTCAGTATCAGGGGCAGGCTTCATTCTCTTTCAGGATCAACTGGTAAATAAATGAGTTTTTAAACAATCTATATATACAGCTGATACAGATTATGAGCATGGATATTCATCTAATCACATCTAACATCATCAGCAGGCAGCATATTTACAGACATTGAAATGAAAACCTCACTACTTCCTCAAAGTAATTATCCAAATGGACACAGATTAAGTAAAATTAAAGTGTTAAAACTGATAGATTCGGTCATGGTCAGAAATATTGGCACCTTCGAAGATCATAGAAGGCTGTGACAATAAATCTGTATTGTACGATCACATTATGAAATACAATAATGTTTTCTGTATATGTTGGCCACAGTTATCGGTACACCTAGAAACGATCACAAATAAAATATCTTTGAAGTATATTCCCAATAATATTTTTCATTTTTAGCACTCCACAGTGACAGGACAATGTAGTCAACATAATCAACAAAATCATTCAAAATGTGTCGCTGAGACCAAAAGTAAGGTTTTGAAATGGCCATCATAGTTTATTGACCTAAACTTAAGATGCTATCTTGGGAAAGGTGGTTGANNNAAAAAAAACGTGTATTTCATGATGAGCTTTTCCCCCATTTTCAACAGTTTTTTTTTTTCAGTGGAAGGTTAGGTTTTGTGAAATATTTGAATAAAAGATCAGTAGGATTAACAATGCAGATTTATTATTACAGACTCCTTTGTTCTTCATATTTACCAACAAAAGACAGTTAAATCAATAGTTAAAAAATCACTTACATGATTCATGTAGATCTGAAGGACTTCAGAACTTCAATCATATCTATTGACATGACATAAATTTCATGCTATTTTCATATTTTTGTCATTTATATATTTTGTTATGAAGTGCCTCACTTCAGAAAAACTCACTGCTTTTAGGTTGCTGCAAATTTGCCGCAAATTACCAATAAGTTAGCCGCAAAGAAATGTTTTTGCAAGGGACATGCTATTTACACTGTAAATAGTGTTACAGTCTAAATAGTGGTAGATACTGTTTGCACCAAACATACATAGCAACAAAACGCATCCTTGTTAACATTAACTACAAATAGTGACATACTATTCACAAAGTGTATAGAAGCAATAGAATATTTGTACACAGGGAAAATAATGGGCAAAGACAAATTAGCCATGGATACTTACACCTGGTTTCTACAACACATAGATCAGATTAACCTTACAAAACCTTTTATAGAGTGGATTGGTACAGACTAAATGACTGTATATTTAACCTTAAATTTATCAGTTCTATGATTACATTTAATGCATTTTTTCCTTTTCCTGCAGAGTGCAAGTTGTCCTGCCATAAGAAATGTGAGGTAAAGGTAAATCATGGATTTTTTTACTCTTTCTTTCTTTCTAATATATAATGCTTTGCTATGACCTTCACTGACCTCTGTGTGCATATGTGTGTTAAAAATGTATGTCTAAAGCACAAAGTGCAAAGCGAAGGTGCACTTAAGTCATACCCATATCCACTTTTGCTAGTTGCAATGATGCAGTGATCATCCATTGAGACATATATGCATTTTTCTATATTTATGTAGCCTGCTTAATAATAATATTTTACGTTTTAGGTTATGTTATGTTTTAGTTTACGCCTACTCTAGCAAAAATACTGCAACATTGACTTAAGACCAGGTTTTAGTTTGATCAATGGCACTGTTAATTTCAGTAGTCTCAAGCTACTTGCAATTTAACAATGCGCCTGAACACACCTGCTTTCCAGACCAGCACATTTATGAGAGCACAAATTGGCTAAAAACTAATAAAAAACACTTGTGTTGCATTATGATTGGTGCACGATAGGCTCCAAGGTCTGTTTTTAACTGAAGCAGGGTTAGCACAACTTTTGCAGGGTTAATTGCAATGCCAAATGCGAAACCCTGAAGGTGAGAGATCTCATCAGAAGTAAAGCAGCATGGGTCTCATAACACAAGCTTTGTACGGTCACATAAGCTCTTTGTTTGTAAAACAGCCAAGGATGATTTACATGCAAAATGTTTGAGACGAGCCTTTTATTTAAACCACTCGCACAATTTATTTATGCAGTCGGGGTTGCTGATACTGCAGCTATGCAAATGAGAACTTTAATCCAAGGTTTAAGCATGAGCAGTGTGTAGCCTGTTGTTTTGAATGACCAAAATTCCCTATTTTCAGTGAAAAAATCCTAAAAGATGGTTAAACCTATAGATTTACAATTCAAACAGCTGTTACATTTCATCTGCTAGAGGCAGTACATCTTCATCTTTATGCATTTGGGACAGAAGACTGGACCCAGAAGTAAATTACAGCGGGAGGTTTTGTGTGCTTTTTGTTGTCTTCATGTTTTTTTTCCCCCCACTGTACTATGACATTGTTAAATTGTGCCTTGAGCAGGGATATCATCGCTCCCTTAAGTACATGTGGATGAATTCCTTGACCTAACCCATGAGACAGCCTTTCTGGAAGACTGCTTATAATAATAAACTAATAATAATGCCACAAGATCCAAATGTCAGGGGAAACTTTGAGTGAGCTTTGCGAATTTGGTCGCAAGTCTTGTTTTCTTGTGGATCACTGCCCATCATCAGATCCGATGATAACAACACCAGCCCCACTCCTGACCCAGTGCTTGGCCAGAAACCCTTTAGACTGCGAGGAGCGTCATTCTACCTCAGTCTGAAAACCTAATCGCCAGAGTTGGCCGGAGTCTGGCCAGGTGCGTGATGTGGGTGTGGAAGTGAGCCCCGTCCACATTCTTGTCACAGAGATTATGTTTCTGGCTACTGTTTTGATTTCAGAGAGGATGATTCTCTGCCCCCATTACTATCACCCAAATCAGACTGTTCTTCTTCTGTCTCACTGGTCCCTCCCAGCCTCCCTCTCCCGCCTCTCAATCGAACAGTCATGTTGTTTTTGTGCCAGTCCCTCTGTTCCTCCTCAGTCTCTTCTCAAGCCCACAGCCACTCTTGCAACCCAGTTCTCACAGTCTCCCATTAGCCCCTCAGCTTTTCCTCAGACTCCTCTCGGTGGCATGACAACACTTTGGGCATTCATTGAGGAAGCTACTCCTGGTCGTGGGGATCCTATGCCTCTGTCTTCAGCCTTAGATCGCATCACTTCACCTAGGCCTATCACCCTGACTCCTCCTCCTCTGCTCCTTCCTCCCTCGACTCCAGCAGTGACCATAAGTCATTCAGCTCGGAACAACAGCTCCACCTGGGTCGGACATCACCACGTTCACTGTTCACTCTGGCCTTCCACCGCTATGGCTCCATTTGGCATTTGTCATTAGCCGTTTCCAAACCTGTAAAAGCTTTGTTCTTCCTTGTAACACAGTTTAAGATTAATAACAATGATTCCTTCCATTTATATAGTGCTTTTATAGACACTCAAGACGCTTTACATTGGGGGAGCTCCCCTTAACCACCAAAGTAAAGTTTGGATTGTGGATGTAGGATAATCGTTTTTTTCCCAGTCAGTGAGAGTTGGTCAGTGTCTGTTGGTGCAGTGTGAACGTGACTGTTATTTTTCATAAGATTCAAAATCCAACTGCCAACTTTGTTGCAGTTTGTCTGTGTGGTGTGAATTGGCCTTTAGTGAGTTTGATTTATGCACTGACAGTTCATACTGATGATTAAATGAGGCAATGAGCAGTTAAGCACTTCTGCAGTTCATATTAAAACAGCTTCCACTGCCTAATGTTCATTATTAGAGACAACCAAGCTAATTACAGCATTTGTCAAACTTAAATGATATGTTGGAAATTTTTGGCACTATTTTAATTCAGAGTTTTGTTTTAGTTGACCAGTTTGCTAGATACTGTAGTTTTTATTAATTATTCAGCTAACAGTTTAAGTGGATACGTTGACTATGAGTATTATTTTAGACTAACTTTGAAAAACATTAGTCATTACGATTTCGTTTTCAGATTCAATTCAAATGCGTCAGTCGTTACCTTGGTAACACAAATGTTTACATATGATATAAGGTGTAATTAACACGGCGTTATAGCGGATGAGGAATTTTCCTTACATTTTATTACTAATTTGTTTATATTTTTCAAAATAGCACAAAAAAGACAAAATGAAGTGTTACCAAACTTTGGTTTATCTTAACTTCAAGATTGCCTGTAGTGTGTTAACTTTTCTTATTTACCTGGATTCTATGAAACGTTTATATGAAATTTATCAAATGATCAAAAATAGCATTCAAAGTGTTTGTGTTGCGTGCAACACATATTACGTGAAGCAAATAAAGTTGTGCTGTATTATGAAAAACATTCATAATTAGGATTTTAAATTTCTGTTGTTGTTTTTTGATGTAGGCCAGCTACATCCAATAACAGGTCAGGTTTGTTCATGTTAAATGTTGAAGTAGTTATTGTATCTCTGTGTAACTGAATTATTTTTATTTGTAGTAAGTTTAGTAATTTTTCACGACTTTGTAAGACAAGGCAGAGGCAGGAAAGTTACAATACAACAGCTGCATTCGGTCTGAATTTTTCTGTCTCTGTCTTCTCTTTATATTTGCAGGTAGCCACAGCCTGTGAATCTACAGCTACTACAACGACGACAACTACTGCAACTAACTACAATCAGGTAAGATCAATCAGGTAAGAATCAAACAAACTGCCCAGAAGTAAAAAAAAAAGTGTTTTTGCTGTTGTTCTTATTATTATTATCATTAATATTATTGTGCTCTTAGCGAGGGACAGCTAGCAAAACTGATGTAATGTGTTCACCAAAATGTCCTATGGTAATGTAAATATGTGAGAATCGTCATTACAGACCACACCTAATAAGAATAGGTCATATATGCATAAATATTTATGTTTATTAGATTTA
>NC_056704.1:7611703-7628972 GCF_018831695.1 Puntigrus tetrazona | reverse complement strand
TGTTATATAACCAGGGATCCACAAAGTCTCCCAATATAGACTCCAAACGAAGGCCATCCAGGTATGCATTATAATATACACTAACATCATATCCTAGAGATCTTTAGAGAAATGACTTATTACAACTTTTTAAAAACTGTAAATAATGTTAATGGTGCATTAAATATTATTGTATTTTGACTTAATATGACCTCTTTATAGCAAATAATTCATGAGAATAATGAATAATAAAGCAGTGTTTCTTTGTGTCGATTTGCATTTGCCATGTGTGCATATGCAGTAATAAGCTATGTCTGATACTGTATCAACTCCTCTATGACATGCACAACTTTGGTTACAACCAGAAAAATAATGTGCCATGGTGCAAATAATCACATTAACTGTAAATTCCTGTCTCCAGTCAGAATGAGACTATAAATCAGGTTATCATCTTTTATTTAGTGTCTATCATTTGTTATTTCTGTTCCATCTAAGGACCCTAAGTTTGATGCAAAAAATGGAGGAAAATAATGAAGTGGACCTGGTCTACATCACAGAGCGCATCATTGCTCTGTCCTTCCCTGATGGAACAGAGGAGAGTAAATACAGTGTGCACCTGAGGGAAGTGACCAGCATGCTCCGTTCTAAACACCAGCAGCATTATCTAGTAAGGATGCTCCACAATTCAGAGCAACGAAAGGTCACAAAAGAATCCTTCAAAAAATTTCCAGTTACACTTTTTTTATACATTTCTAGACATTCTACTAACTATAAGTAACTTTGTAACAGCAGGTCAACAACATGTGAGCTAATTCTCAGAGTAAAGTGTCAGGGTATGTTTAGGATAAGTGGAATAAGCTGACATATACCATATAAGCTTACTGAAAAGAGCTGTTACATCAGGTCACGTGTCACATCAAAGGTGGAATAAGTGATTTCTAGATAGCCAGTGTTCATATTTCAAATCACCAAAATACGTCCTAAACCCAGGCACCGATTAGTTCTGTGAAGCAAACAAGTAAACAAGTAAAATATCTCAGGTTAAGTATGTAATAGGGAACAAGATGCTGCAATGATTTAATCTCATATGGGAACATATGCATTAAACAGCATTAAACTATCCAAGAAACTTACATTCTTGCCTTTCTCCATCCATTCAGTAAATGCAATGCAATGCTTGATCGAGCGGGGTTGTCTTGTATATTTCTTAGAAATGTAATGTTAATGCTGTGACCCTGTTGCTGAAGAAGAGAATATATACAGGTTTGGAATCAGGATAAATATATGTAAAGATAATGTTCTCTACTACGGGCAGTTAATGTTTTAAGGTAAGGTTTTTGCTTCCAATTTCAGCTGCTTAATCTTAGTGAACGGAGNATCTATCTATCTATCTATCTATCTATCTATATAACAGTTCCTGTCAGCTAAAGTTAATTTAGCTCCTGTCTTAAAGTTAATTTATGCATGTATGCATTCATGACAGGTGCTGGATTTTGGTTGGCCCGATCATCATGCTCCTGCTCTAGACAAAATTTGCAGTATCTGTAAAGCCATGGACACCTGGCTTAATGCAGACCCTCACAATGTGGTGGTACTGCACAACAAGGTAATCATATCTGGCCTTGGGCACCCAATCTCCACCTCCTTCGCCTTGCATGACTGACCAGACTGACATGATGTCACTGTAAAAAAACTAAATCAGTTGCTACCTTAAAATTTAATCAAATTGGCATTTCAATTTAGATTATATTTAACAAAAAAGTTTAATCTCGTGTAACTTAAAGGGTTAGTTCAACCAAAAATTAAAATGCGTTTTGCGCACCTTCGACGCATCCTAGATTTAAATGATATTCTTCTTTCAGACGAATCTAATGGGAGTTATATTAAAAATTGTTGTGGCACTTCTAAGCTTCATTCTTCTAAGCTCTAGTAGGCGGGTGTTTCCCTTTAACAGACCTAAATACATTAAATAAAGCGTGCACTTACATAATAAAACATCTCTCATATGGCTCCGGGGGGTGAATAAAGGCCTCCTGTAGTGAATCCATGCATTTTTTGTACAATAATAAACATACTTCAAATGTAAAAAAAACTCACTGTGGTAACTGGAAGCAGTCCTGGCGTAACATGTATGCCTCTGGGAAATGTAGGAGCAAAGGAATGAAGGTTTCCTTACTTTAGCAAAAGAAAACCAGTCTCCTCCTGGCCTATATCAGATTCTCTGACATTTTTTCTTTACAAATCCTCATTTTGTGCTTCTTATTCGTGACCAGTGTTCAAGCGGAAGTGATAGAAAAGTGTTTATTATGTTTGAAATATGGATATTTTTATTACAAAAACACATGGATTCACTACAGGAGGTCTTTATTCACACACTCTGGAGCCATGTGTGGGACATTTTATTAAACATCCGCTAAATCCCATGGAAAGGCTCGGAGGGGTCTCAACAGTTTTTAATATAACTCTGATACATACACCTAGGATGTTTCGAAGGTAAGTAAAACACAGCCTAATTTTTATTTTTGGATGAACTAACCCTTTAAGTGTCTTATCATCTCAGTCATANTTTTATCTTATACTGCATGTATGGTTCATGTGATTGGCTCAAAATATCCTGTGATCCAAAAATCCAAGGCAACATATTTTAAAAGTTGTAATTTGTGCCAGACAAGCAACCGCCGCTGAGATAATTGGAAATAAGTTGTAAAATGAATGCCGTCAAAATCAAAGGAATAGTTTACCAAAATGAAAACCCCATCATCAAATCTCACCCTCAACCAGAATGCCTTTTTATCCTCTGCAGAACACAAAAAAAAAAGATATTTTGAGGTCCAAGCAAGCAAAAGTGGGCCCAATTCACACAATTAATAGAGAAAAAAGATGCATGCATTTCAAGAATAGCCAGTATTAAAAAATAGGACATGATAAACAAATGACTGAATTGTAAACGGAAAATGACAGCAACTAAACTGTCTTCACTTTGTATGACCTTTTTGATAATTTGGTAATTTGGCAACATTTCTTGCAGGGCAATTGGGGGAGAACTGGTGTGGTGGTAGGTGCCTATATGCACTACAGTAACTTATCCACCAGGTAGGATATGTCTATGGACATTGCGTTGTATTTAGGAGACAGAAGAGAGGGTGTTGTATTTGTGCAAAGTGTTAATGTTTTGCATTCATATTTTCAGTGCTGACCAGGCATTGGACAGGTTTGCCATGAAGCGTTTTTATGAAGATAAAGCCATGCCCATGGGCCAGCCTTCCCAGAGGAGGTCAGCAATGCACCACACATGCCTAATTTGACTCCAGAATATCCATGCAGACTTCAAATACTGATCCTGGAATCAGCGTTGCTCACTAAAAATTATGATTTGCCTCAGTTTTTTTTTTTGTTTTGTGAGAAGTAGGTCATTTTGCATTAGATATCTATGAATCGCATCTTGCTGCATAGTTTGAACTGAGTCAGTGTGTTTGCAGTTTGGGGTTTAAACCAGCAGGTGCTATCAAAGTACATGTGCTAAAACTGGAGTTGCAGTTAACATAAAATTATATATCTGATAATTAGAGTAGTGACTAGTAAAGCGTCAACCAGTATGAACAATGATACATTCTTCATAACACTTACATTACTCTAAAATCTAAGTAACATTTGGGTATATTTTCAGTCAATTTCACATAATTATCATACACAAATATTTTCTCTTAAAGGCTCCAAAAACAACTAAACATGTTGTAAATGATGGTGATCACTGCAATTTATATATATATAAATATTAAAAATGTCTTTGCATTTTCGTATATTGAGTGTGTGTGTTATTGTGTATAGATATGTGCATTACTTCTCTGGTCTGCTTTCTGGCCACATAAAAATCAACAACAAGCCCCTGTTCCTTCACCATGTCATCATGCATGGCATCCCTAACTTTGAGTCTAAAGGAGGTGGGAACACACATTCAAATCATTAGTATAGTTTCATGTTTATGTATACTATTCTATGCTGAGTACAAGCGACTGTGAAATCAGTGCTGTATACTATATCTAACCCTGTCAGGTTGCCGACCCTTCCTCAAAATCTATCAAGCAATGCAACCTGTGTACACTTCTGGAATCTAGTAAGTATACTGTTTCCTAGTGTGCCTGCTGAATAATTGTAATACATAAAGTGTAATTGTAATCTCATTATTGTAATCATGTAAAGTCTGGTTGTAGCAAGTATGCGCTTAGTAACTGTAAAGAATTCTTATTATATCAAGCTTAACGTCTGCACGCTGTTTACTGTATTAGTATCTGTGTGAGAGAGTCTGTTGCCCTCTTTTTAAGGGATTAACCTGTTTTAATCTGCACCTGTGTGCGTGTGTGTGTCTGTATGTGTACATAGTCTGGCCTAAAAGCATTCTCAAATAAATTTCTCATCTTACCCTTGCATTAAACGCATCTTTTTCTGTCTGTGCGTATCCAGTGTTACACCAGACATTCTACTGCTGCTAGTTAAATAGTTAAATTTTCATGTTCCCGTTCAGTAGATGATAATATTTTAATAAGCTAGTTATCCATTTAGGCATAGTCTGTATAATTCCGCATTGAGACAGCTTGAAGTATGCTTGTAATAACCCCATCAATCATTTTTTCTTTCCCCTCCCCACTGTGTTTTACAGTAACGTTCAAGGCGACAGCCATACGAGCATCTGTATCACCATCGAGCCTGGCCTGCTATTAAAAGGAGATATACTGGTAGGAAGTACCATATTGACACAGTACAGTGTTAAAAATATTGACTATATATATAGCAAGAATTCATTAAATATCTTTTCCATAGTTCCTTTTACACTATATCTATCGTATTCCGTTTTTTTCATATCCTTCATCCTGAAGCTGAAATGTTACCACAAGCGTTATCAAAACCCCAGTAGGGACGTGATCTTCAGAGTGCAGTTCCACACATGTGCATTACACAATTTAGCTCTGGTCTTCACCAAAAATGACCTTGATGAGACATTTAAAGGTTAGTGCGTTGTCTTTTGCTGATTTATGCTTATTTTAAATTCTGGATAAGACAGCATGCAGACTAATCACAAACATATGGTTTAGCAGATGAGAGATTTCCTGAATATGGAAAGGTGGAGTTTATCTTTTCTTTCGGTCCAGAGAAAATTAAAGGTAAGCTTAGCAAAACTGAAGATTGTGCATATCTTTTCATCATCTAAGAGATATGATCTTGATAGAAGAGATATGCATGCTTCAAGGCCTCAACTCTGAAGTTCATTTTTGTGCCTGTAGGGTTGGATCATCTACAGAACGGACCTAGTGTCTCTGTTGACTACAACACTCAGGATCCCCTGATCCGTTGGGACTCTTACGAAAACTTCAACAGGAGATGCGAAGACGTTAAAGATGGTAAGAAGCATTAATCTTGGTGTTTCTCATTTATTCTTTTGTGTGTCAGCAGAATCTTGATGATTTTGGGTCAGGAAGGTCAAAATGAAATGGTCATTTGACTATTGTACACTATATCTCATTTCTTTTGATGTGCTGGTGTGGTCATGAAATGTTTGTGTTTTTGGTGAAGACACCTTCTTTAGGGGGCTGGAGGGGGTCAGTGACTACTAGTTTGCTGAATTTCATAAACAGCCAAGGAAACAGGATTAGATGAGGAGATCCTCAAGGCTCTAGGGATGCTACTTGAAACACTGCATTCTTCACGGATTATAATTTGTACTTTAGGGTATTCAGAACATTACGGATTAAATAAAGCAATTTGATTCTATGATGGGATTTCTCCATCTTTTTTTGTCTTGTTTTCAGCTTCAATGTGAGAAAATGGTGTCTCAGTCATTAGGACACTTTTCCTTTGGCTCAATTTTTTTAACCCATGTGGTCTGCCATAAAGAGCCCTTCCCATGCCTCCTGCCAATCAGAGTTTTAAATAGCATCTAGAGAAATAGAAGGCGTCAGTAGCCCTGCTGGCAGCCCCAGGGAGGGGTGGAAAACTGACACTTCTCTCTTCAGTGTCCTCTTCTGGGAGGAAGGGCTGGTGGGTAAGGCCAGGATATGTGGGTACCCCAAAACACACACATGAACACACTTTTATGCACAATAGATACAGTTGCAATATGAAAGATTGGTGTGGTCTTGACATTGGCACAAAACCCTAAGGAGATTCACGGTTTCAAAGTCCAATAAAAATTAATGGTACAGTAATGGAACTCATAATAAATAAATAATTGCTGTTCACTGTGTAGATAATATTCAGATCTTTTGCTTGGGTCTGCAAAAGATAAAAATGAACAATAACTATGAAGCCAAGTCAGCAGTATTGCTCAGGGATCTGGATACACTTTAGGGCCAAATGTATGTGAACACCTCTTTAATTAACTGCTTTGGTTACTGCAGTATTTTTTTCTTTAGACAGTTCTTAATGCATACATATTCTGAAAATGTGTGCTTTCAGCTGTTGTGTATTTTCAAGGTCCGTTTTCAATTTCACCATGACAGTTCCTCTGTGCACAAATCAAGGTTGTATTTGGGAATTAAGTGCCAGTTTCTTTTAATAAATTCTACAAAATAAATGTATATATATTACTCTTACAACACATTATCCCATCAAATACAATATTAAGAAAACAGAATAAAGCTCAATGGACATTTTACACACCATTGGACCTTTGAGTTTATTCACAAGATGCTAATGGAATGTTACCTCCGGAAAATGCATATTAAACCAAAGAAAACAGAACCTGTCATATGTCCAAATGAACATCTCTTTAAATGACCAGTATCAATCTGAATTAATTAACATATATTTGGTACAACATCACAAACATCAAAAAAATGGAGGAATAAGATCATCTAATCCTGCCAGTCACAGCACAAGATACATATACTGGCATAGAAGGCTGCTTACCTCACTCCAGTGATCACTTTTCCAGCAAACCCTCCACCACCTAACCCCAGTCTTTATGTCTGTTTGTCCAGGGTGGTCTTAGAGATTAGGTTGGTAAATCAAATATGTTTAACTTCATCGCTCTAAAAGGTTATTAAATGTCCATGAGATGTAACATGCCACTTGGATCTTTGGCAAAACCAACTTAAAAAGACAAACAAATAGACTAACATCAGGCCCTAAAATTAGTTTGATGAGGGAAGAATGAAAAAACTGAGACACAAAGCAGAGATAGATATTTTAAAACGCAGTATCTATGAGCATTGTCCAGCCATAGAAAAGACCAGACACAGACAAACATGCATTTTAAAGGAAAGAAAGCGTCTGCGAGACTGCTGGGGTTAAGGGACACTTCTACTTCATGGTTCAAATCTCAAAGCTCTTTCTGTACAGTTCCATTTGTGCGTTTCCAGTTAAAGTATGTAGTGTCTGTGTGTATGTATGACAGAGACAGAGGGGTGCTCTGGGACAGTATAGCCACCAGGGCTTGTTTACAGCTCAGGCTCCCATATTTGGCTGCTGCACAGCTTCATGGCATTTTTGGAATGACTGAGAGGGAAGTGTGTGGAACAGAGAGAGAGAGGTGACTATGACACTTGGTCAGAGTGAGTCACAAAAGAGAGCAACTCTGATTAATGAACTAGACACAATGATCTCACGTCAAAGACACAGAGACTGGCAAAGTCTCTCGTGAGCAGTGCTTTATACACTTGTTGGAATCAGATTTTCCATTGGGCTTGAAAGTAGGTGAGTGTTACAGTGGAAATTCCTAATGCATGTACTGTAGCTGTGTGTTTTATGTACTGCTGCATTGGACTACTTTGGTGGATTCTGAATAATATTTTAAACAATATATTGAAAAAAGGATTAGTATTTGTAGATCTGGAAGTGAGTTCTGAACTCTCATATGGAAATGTTTTACAATTTGGACTTTCAGCTTTTTCATCTGAAAACAGCTTCTACATGTGTTCCATTTGTGATCAGTTCCTCTGGGTTAAATATACTATTATATTCCTTCTAGATTTTATTAAATATGATAATGTAATGTAATGCCTCTTCTATTGCTTTGTCTTGTATTACTTTGTTTGTAAACCTTGTTTTCACTGCCATGTTAACTTTTATTAATGAAAAAATCTGAGATCACATTTAGACAACACAGTTTTAGAATTTTGAAGCATTTAAATTTAAAGCAAAGAACTGTTGTTACATACATAAATATCAAAAATGAAAACTGTCAATAATAAATAATTAAGAATTTATTCAAAGGTTATTATTTCTTTGCCACCTTTACCAATGTAAGCAATTGTTTTTTTACATTTCTTTAATTATGCTAATAGACCTTCAGGTTTGGCAATAACTTATCCATGCAATGTTAAAAGCATGCTGCAAATGCTAAGGATTCTGGGATGGGTTTTTTTTTTACGTTTTTTGTAACCCAACTAGAAACTGAATCTATGGATCCTTCTTAAAAATCTGAGATTAAGTTAGCTGTCAGACCATATAAAATCTGTAATTATCATAAGCAAAGTCTATGACTAGGGCTTTTATCGCCCCAATAGTGTCAAATTATTGTTAATAGTAAGCTAAATCAAGGATTCTCTGGCTAAAACACTACAAAATAAAAATAGATTAACAATGACAGTGTTGCCTCTCTTGACATTTGACCTGAATTTATGTTAATCTTAAATCCTTTCATTACCAGATTTTATTTAAATGAAATATGTCTGCNNNTGTGTGTGTGTGTGTGTGTGTGATGATAGGATGTTATGCTGAATGTGAATGAGCTGTGCGGTCTTACAGAGCAGCAGCTGGATCTCTATGTGACTTCATGTTGAATATAAACAGCCCACCCCCACCTTAACTCTTTTAACTCTTACAGTAACTTGTCTCCTAGGCTTTCTCATGCAGTTGCCATTTCTGTCAGCTTACCATTGGCCTATTTAATTTCTGTAAATTGTCATAATATACCCACACCCCCATGCATGTCTGTCTGTCTGTCTGTCAGTCAGTCTGTCTGTCTGTCTGTCTATCAGTTAGCCATTCTATATTTCTGCTTAGCTGTCTACATGTCTGCTTCCCACCTCGTAATCTTTTNTTTTTTTTTTACTCTTTGTCCTTCTGTTATTTATTAGTATGTCCTTATCTTTCACTCTCTATTTATAAATTTGGCGAGCATAACATAATTATGGTATGCTGAACTGCAATAGCTCTCTGCCTCTTCTCTCTCTTGACCAACACTTTGGCATTATTTACCCCTGATATCATTCCCTTGGTCCTAACATAATATCATAGCTGTTGCTAGACAGACTTAGTAGAACTTAGCTGGGAGATGAGAATACACAACACATTGATGATTGGGCAATTGTGGAATCTTGTAAATGTTATAGTTGCTGTCTCATTTGCCTTGGCTCAACCTGCAACCTTGGCTCAAGACTATTAGCATGTCAGACCTCAGTTTTTTTCAAATTAATAGCAAAATATTAAAACAAGATAATAAACACATTACATCGGAATTAAATATACAATGAATTATTGTATCACTTAACACTTAATTAAAGAAAGAAGTAGCGGGTCTAATTGCAGCCAGAAAAGAAAAACCCAGGAGCATACAAGACAGAAATATTGAATACAGCATCACAGTTTAGTATTTCACAGGAAACAAGAATGGTTAAAATCAACAAAAGGCAACTCAAACAGAATGTAAAATGACTAACCAATGGAAGTAATAAATAACAGAAAGAGTGAAAAAAACATAACACAGATTATGAGGGCTTGAAAATGTCAACATAAGACTCTCTGAAATGCAACAGAACAAAAGATAGTTGTGACTACTACTTATACTAATAAAAAATAAAAATAAAAAACAGAAAACATTGACAATTATGTTACATGATCTGACTGACCTTTGTTCACTGTATAGTGAAGGTGTATAGTGTTTTCAAGTTTTCATTTATAAATTAGAGGAACAGAGGAAAACTAAGATAGGTCCCTAGGGAACACTCAATGTCACATATGATGAAAGTCTCCATACTAACTGAAAATGCTGTCTACAATCTATACTAGCCAGAAAGGGGATGGATTTCAAAATCAACATAGAACTGCCAGCTATAGCCTATACTGTATCGTCTAGACAGCAAAGGACATCGGTGATAAGATAAGATAACCACAAGGGTTAAGGTTAGGTTTAGGGTTGGTACCTAGTTAGGTACTAAATTTAGTTGCTAATTCATGTGAGGATATTTGTACGAGATCAGGCTGGTTAGTACACTGAATTTCATCCACCTAGCCAAATCTTCAATGGAAGACAATTGAAATGTGGGTTTTACTTAAAATTGGGACGTTGTGAAGGGCTGCATGTGAGTGAATGAATTTGTGTGATTGAAAACTGATACTTTTATATACAGTAAATATACAGACATAATTCTTTTTTATTTCAATGACAGTTTTTAGTTAATAGGTACAGTTTTATTAAATTTGGATTGAATTATGTTGTCAAAGCTATGGGATGACTTCAGATCATATACAAAATACAAAAGTGTCTTACCATTTTAAGAATACTTCAGAATAAAGAGTGTATAGGATCAATACCATGAGGGTAAGCATATGTTATAATATGTAATTTTTGATTGAACTTGAATAAAAACTGACAAAGTGATTCTATAATGTTCATAAGACCATTTTTGTAATCTCTTTTTCAGATTCACATTCTCAAGGTCCAGTAGACGCCAGCCTTTACATCCGGGTTCAGAAGAAAGACTCTCTTGAGGGAATTGTGTCAGCCAATGGTGCTTATTCAACTGACCGTGCTCCTCCTGTAGTTGAACACGCACTTCCTCTTCCAGTTGCCAACCATCCCCTACCAGCTGCAGACCACGCCCTTTCTGTTAGCAGTGACTCAGGAAACTCTACTGCTTCTGTTAAGACAGACCGCACAGATGATGCTCAACAGTCTTTGTCATCCTCAGGACCTGTGAGCCAAGCTCCCCCTGAGACTGCAGTTAGCCCTTGTGAGAACCGAGAGTTGGAACAGCTTCTAAGTGGGTCCGAGGGACCACCACTTCTCCCTCATCAGACTTTCCTGTCTTTTGCCAACACAAGCCCCGGGGTTGGAGTGCGGCACCTTGTGCCTGCCCAGGTCCACGTTAACGGACAAGCTGGTGCTGAGCGTGAAACTGACATCATTGACGACGAGCTGCCGGAAAGTCAGGTAGGAGATAACAGTGCTGGCAGTCTCGGCACTCTCTCTTCCTTTGAGGGTCAAGATACTCCAGCTGACATCAAACCAGTCACAGAGTCCACTGTAGTGGAAATAGACAGACAGCGTGGGAATTTCCTTGAGCGGAGACCTAAAAAGGAGATGCCTGTGCACCAGCTTCGAGGTTCATCATCGGCACATGGACTGATCGAATACAGTGGGCAGAACGAAGGAATGTATCGCTCGCAGTCATATGGTGGTCTGATGCTGGATGGAGGACCCCGGTACTTGCCACAAGCTCCTGAACGTAACACCAGCAGCCGAGAGGCAGTGCAACGAGGGCTCAGTGCTTGGCATCAATATGGTCTTGTGGATGACCCCTTCTTTGGCTCAAATGGTGCCCTGCCTCGCTTCCCAACTCATGGAGGTGGTTCCCAACAGGATGTAGAACAGTCTATAGATGCATTAAACATGCTCATGCTTGATTTGGAGCCTTCACATACGCCATTTCCCAAATCTCAGAGTGCTCCCCCAGGAGAGAACATATCAGCTTTCCATCCACCATTTGCCCAGACACTAGCCAGACCTTCTTATCAGGCTGACCAGGCCATCTATAGTGTCACTGGTGGCCCACCTCTTTCTTCCTCTGCAAGTTTTGGCCAGTCCTCACAAAGATCATCACCTGCTTACCCCATGACTCCACTATCGGAGCACCATCAGAGAGGTTACCAGTCCCCTCAGGCCATTTCACCAATGTATCAGCAAGATCCGTATAGTATCCGTGGAAGTTCAGTTACAACACCATCCCCAACTTTACCCCTCCCATCTCCAATCAAGCCACAATATGTTTACCCAGGAAGCAACGAGGTGTCTTACTCTCCAGACCTTCAGGGCACTTTCCCAGGCCCTCAGAAAAGCTACAGCACATCATCATCCCCACTGCCCCCTGTTACAACTGCAAAAGAACCTGAGCCAAAGTCTGAGGATGAGATGCTAAACCTTGAGGGACTTGTGGCCCACCGTGTGGCAGGTGAGGAAAAAAAGAACGGGTACATGACTTTTACTGCATACTTAAGATGACTAAAGCATAAAACATTATCTATTTTTGTGTTATATATTTGGTTCACAAGTTAAAAAAATAATTTATTCATGTTCATTATTAACGTTTGTTACTTGATGGATAATCAGGCTATGACTTAATCCAGCCTCATTTTGACATCATTAGAACATGTTTAGTTTAGCTTCATACAGAGTATGGTGGCATCTAATGTTAAGCCATATTTGACAATGAAAGACAATACACCAAGCCCTGGTAATGGAGCCATAGTAATGTCAACAAGTTCACACATCTCTTGATTTAGACCTGTAGGAGAAACATAAACATTGGAAAAAAGATAAACAATGAAGGCATGTTCTAATACTGAGCTATAAAATTGACCCACACACTAAAGAATGATGAAAGAAGATAATATAGGTGTCATAATTTCTCATGCAGATATAGAGTGTTCTTGGCAGACACTCGCACTGTTTATGTCGACACTGTCCTCTGTGTAGGAGTGAGTAACTGCATAGATGAAAGTCGCAAGTTGCCAGAATAGACCTTACAACACTGTGCTTCAGCTACCATGCATTCTCTGGCTTGAACATCAGACTGTTGATATTACAGAAAAATACATCGGAGCACCACCCTCTGGCAGTAAATAGAATTGCTGGAATAATCTTATGCTATGGAACAAACATATTCTATACTCTAGTGTTTCTTAGTACCACTAGATATATATATATTTTTTTATTGGATTACTGACTCATGCAAAGCCACATACAATTACACAAACATATTCTAGAAAACAGTAAGAGAAATACATTAAAACCTAGAAATTAAGATTCAGATTCACCCTTTCTTCATTCTTGTTTTTTTCCTCCTTATTGTCTGTCTCTGCTGTGGTATATGGATCACCCCTCACACAACTGATTTCCAACCACCTTCTTACCTTCATACTCCTCCTCTTCTTCTGCTTCAACCCACTCCATCATTCCTCCACCCAGAGTACAACGCCCGCATCAGGGGCATCTCCAATAGCATGTCCTTCCGGTCTGAACATCATCGTTCCTATTCGTTCTCTGGTTTGTTCCCTCTCACGATCCTCCATTTCTCCCTCTGTCCTCCACTCCTTTCTGTTCTCTTTCTACATCTCTGTTGTCTTATTTTGCATCCTGTTTGGTTATTTGTTCTTGTTTTTCTCACGGTATTGGATTTTGGCAAAATATTTGGTAGCTATTTTTCTGGGCATTTTGCACCAAATAAATAATATGGTATAGGAAGCTTTAAAGAGTCTCAATATCAACAATTATCAAATACATGCTGCTTTGATTACATGCCTCTAACTTTTGAGTGCAACCAACTATTAATATAAATGTACACATATTCTGTGTAATATCCAAATCCTGGGAGGTTTCAGTCATCAAAGCATAGCCACTAGAGGTCAATGAATGATGTTTTAAAATAGTTCTTGAAATTCTAAAACTTATATTCAAAGATTTAAGATTGGCAAAAAGTTCAAGTTGTGTGCTTTTCACATATGATCTGCATTTGCTGGAAAACTTAAAACACTTTTCCATGTTCTTCAGGATCACATTCACGTACAGTAACCCCAGATGAAGCCATGCCAACTATGCGCCGACGAACCACAAGTGAAAGCCAGTACCTCAGCAGCCAAAATGACAGTGCAGCCCACAGAGTGTGCTCTCCACTGAAACCTGTATCTCCAGACTTTGCCAACACAATTGCAATGAACCCAGGTGGACAACCTAAGGAGGTATATAATAATGGATGAATTGTGGAGATATGTTTCATTTCATTTAACGTTGTAACAGTGTTTTCACTGTACTTTAATATTTTGTCATCCTGCGTATTTCCCTTTTAGAAAACAGTGCATAGCTACAGGGAGGCCTTTGAAGAGATGGAATCCACTCCTTTTAGTCCTACCCGCGGTAGTGGTGGTGAGATACATTTCCTGATCCCTACCTTTCCCATATTGTCGCAACCTTACCACAGACAAAGTCAGAGATTTAAATAAATATTTAATAAGACATATATATCCTTTAGACTTATATTTCCCTTGTTTTTGTTTTTTTAAATAGGCCATTCTGGTCAGGCTGCTATTTTAGCAACGGGAATGAAAGAACAGAATCCTACTGAAGCTCTAGTACAACAAAGCAGTTCAGGTGAGTACCTGTAACACAAGTATGGTAAACTGTCCACTTATGTATATATTCCAATTTTGTCATCTTTTAATAAATAGACTGCTTGGTTTATTTACCATTACATAGGCAATAGTGTTGAGAAACCCCCTGCCCCATCCGTTCCATCCATCTACAGTGCTAGTTTCTCACTGTTCTCCTGCTGTGCATTCCCACCACATTCACACTGTTATTATTCTCTTCCCCTTTTAAAAAAACTGTCATTGCTCCTCTTTCTCTTTTTATGCCTGCTGCTGTCAGATTCTGATTCTAGTGATGATATGGAAGGTAAGAGTATTTTTCAAATGACAGTGGAAACCCTTACATTGACATGCTTATTATCTCAGAGAATGTTACACTCCCCTTCCTTCACACATTCATTAGAGTTAACTCCTGCAAACCTCTTGTTTATGTGGGTTTTAATGAAATTGTATTTCGGTATTATAGTGTTAACAATACTTTTCCAAAAGTCTCTGCTCTGTTACTCTGTAGTGAAATGATACCCATCTTTCCATGGTCAACTATATTGCCTGCCCTCTTTTTTAAATTTTGTTGAAAACATATAGTAAACATATAGTTAACTCATCCTAGATCTTCCATAGCATCATACCAAATTTTGTGTCATATGTTAAAGCAGTGATGGTCAAAAGTCATTCACAGCTTTCTTTTGTATTTTTCTGTATTTATTTACTTGTTTGTCTTGTAGAGCAACATGGTTTTGTGGCAGCAGGGGTCAGAGGAGGAGGGTTGATTTCTCCTTTACAGCATCAATCTTCTCCTGCATTTGAAAGACCAGTTCCTCCTGCACACACTTTCAACCCACCCCAACCAGTCAACAATGCAAGTTCTGATAGGTAACTGTTATCTGAACACTGTCCCTTTTTTCATATTCAAAATATATGTACTTTTCTGGTTGGGTAAATATCTGATTAATTTTATATACTCACATTTATTTAATTGTATCTGTTGTTATCTCTGACAGTTTTGGAAGGCAGCCTGCCTTTGCATCATTTCCATCTGAGCCCGTCCGAGCTCCTCTTTTCCCAGACACCTTTACTTATCTTAACCCTGATGAGGCCACTGTTAACATTGTGGGTGTTCATCACGTTCCAGGAAGCCCCAACACACTCCACCGTACAGTTGCCACCAATACTCCTCCAAGCCCTGCCCTTCAACGTAGGTTTGGTGGTCCAAGTAGTCCTGCTTTGGGGCGACGTCTACCAACAGCCAATGGTGGCAGTGAACCAACCACTCCCAATAGCCCTCTTTTGGGTCGCAGCGGCAAGTTCATCCCGCCAAGCCCTGTGCTAGACCGCCACCACTCACCTGCTCCAGTTGCCTCTAGCCCAGATCACAAAGTCCCACCTAGAGTTCAGGCCATCCCTGATGAGAGATACGGAGCAGAGTCCAGACAAAGCACCACTTCTTTGGTTCAGCATGGACCTGCTACCCCTTCATTTCCCCTAGAGCAATCCTGTAGCCCTTCCTTGTTCTTGCCTCTGGACGTAACAGCAGGATCCATTGCAGAGAATCCTAAAAGTCTTCCAACTGACAGCACAGATAGTAGAAAAGCTCCCACTCCTACAGGACCTGCGATCGCCTCNAAATTTTTTTTTTTTTTTTTTTTTTATGAAACAGATGTGTGTACTCATCTGATCAACTATTCAGTCAATCATTTGTTCTTTTTCAGCAGATGGACCTCCAGATATAAGAATTAATATTAAATTTGTTCAAGATACATCCAAATTTTGGTACAAACCAGAAATCTCCAGAGAACAAGGTAAGAGATTTGATGCCGATGATCACACTTGGTTCTCTCTAAATCTGAGTGGAGCCAAACTCGTCTATCATAAGTCAGGCCATATCAATACACTATTTTGAACATGAATGTAGCTGCAGTGTTGTGCCATAGTAGGGATGTATCAATGCCTAGCAGAGTTATTTTTATGATTTTATGTTTTAAATAGGCCTGTTAAGGGATTTCTAAAAAAAATAATGTGCCAATTAATTAATAAAATAAATCTAAAAAAAACTAAATTAATTAACATGCATCAATTTAAGAATCTAAAATATACTCACACCTCTACAGCACCTATACATTAATTTTAGGTAAAACCTTCTATGCAACGTTTTTATCTTTCTACCATCTGGCGATAATTCTGAAAGAAAACAAGCATTGTGTATAGTAACATGTGCAACGTGTTATTTTAGCAAATAGTTTGCTCTGTAAGTTTTATTCAACAGCATTAATTTGAACATGGTAGCCTAAATTTTATACCTCGACTGAATCTGCACGTTTATTTTAGGTGTTCATGCTCCATCCACGTCTTTGAATACGCTCTGTAATGTATTCTTCAACCACTTAGGTCTATGACCCTGCTAGAATTACATTTTAAAACCAGTTAGGGCTAGAAATGCATCTTAATATTTACAAGTCAATTGAGAACCACATTATTTCGGGTCAAAATGTGTTGTTGCAATGCGCGTTACTGAGAATGTATTACCAAAATAGTATTACCAAAAGTGTGTTAGTAATGCGTTATATTACTGCATTACAGCAAAAAGTAATGTATTACTGTAATTGTTTTACTTTTGTAATGTGTTACTGCCAAAACTGATGCCTAGTCATGCATTTACTCTTTTATGTGTTCCAGCCATTTGTATTCTTAAAGATCGTGAACCAGGAGCATTTGTCATTCGAGACAGTAACTCTTTCAGAGGAGCATATGGCTTGGCCATGAAAGTAGCCTCTCCTCCTCCAACAGTGCAGCAGAACAAGAAAGGTAATATAACTACATTCATTGTGCTAATCATCACTAAATAGAACTTCATTCTCATTTATCTTTTATTCTTACTTTGAAGCTGGAGACATCACAAATGAGTTGGTACGACACTTCTTGATTGAAACCAGTG
>NC_056704.1:7606082-7611693 GCF_018831695.1 Puntigrus tetrazona | reverse complement strand
TCTTCCATATGTTAGCTTGCTAAAACTTGTCCATTGTGGTTGTATATGTTTAAGGGTGTCTTTCGGCTCTTGTATATCAACATGCCATCACACCTCTGGCTCTTCCATGCAAGCTTATGATCCCTACAAGAGGTGAGAATGCTATTATTAGCTATTATTACCCATTCATTGTGCTGTAATTGGCCTCTTTTCAATAGGTACCCTTTTTGTTTGTATTCCCTAATCACTGACTGAACTACACTTGTCCTCATGTGTAACCTTTTTGTGAACAGATCCAAACGAGGAGGCCTTGGAGCTAGCCACGCCAACAAGTTCAACCATGGATTTATTAAAGCAGGGAGCAGGTAAGCCTTTATTTTACTTTCCTCGTTGCTTTTTGTAAATCTCATTCATCTCCTAATTTCTCTTCAATTTTCTACAACTTCAGGACCTCCTAAGCCTACTGAAGATTTTTACGGTAAATATGGCACGTTAACTCTTTTTGTTACTGTTTGCATGCTAATTTTATAGTAAATACTGGCAATGAAAATCAACTACTCACTATGTGCACCTCAAAGTAGTCCTCAACATAAGGTCACAGCAGTTCACTTGCCTTAAATAATAGCTATGATTTGAGACCAGTTATTATTTCACAGTTATTTTATCTTTTTCTCACAGCATGTAATGTTTTGTACATAAACTCCGTGGATATGGAATCGCTGACTGGTCCTCAGGCTGTGGCCAAAGCCATCACTGAAACTCTTGCTGCCAGATCCTCTCCCACAGCAACCATTGTCCACTTCAAAGTGTCCACACAGGGCATCACACTCACTGACAATCAGAGGAAGTGAGTGGATGTAATATATTTCACTTTAACATTTTACATAGACATAACTGCTAAAGGGACAGTTCACCCAAAATTGAAAATTACTCATCCTCAAGCCGTCCTAGGTATATATGACTTTCCTCTTATAGACAAATACAACTGTGGCTATATATATTATATAGATTATATATATATAACACCTTGGCTCTTCCAAGCCTTATAATGAATGGGTTTAAGATTCTGAACCCTGAAAAACTGCATCCATACATCATAAAAATCAACACATGGCTCCTGGAGGTTAATAAAGGTCTTCAAAGGTGAATCTATGCAGTTGTGTAAGATAAATATCCTTATTTATAACTGTAATCTCTAGCTTCCTCTAACTGTCCTAAGTATAGTGGCATTCTTGCAGAAGAGGAAGAGCCAATCTCCTATTGTATTAGTCTAAAAGAAGAATATTCGTGAAGGTGTGCAAATCATGGAGTAATTTTCATTTTTGGGTGAACTATCCCTTTGCTGATCTTTTGTGACTTTGGAATAACCAAACTTTCCTTGTAGGATTTTTTTTCGTCGTCATTACCCAATCAACATGATCACTTACTGCAATTTGGACCCACAAGACAGAAAGTAAGTATTTTGTTTAGGTATTTTAGTTTGCTTATCTAAACGGTCCATGTACTACATGTTTGCATTTTAGAAATATACTTTTACATTAAATTCAAGTGCTTCATATCCCATTGTTTTCACAGGTGGAATAAAGCAGAGGGTGGTGTAGCAAAGTGAGTACACCATATTAAAAAAATGACAATAATTTCGTTAAATACACTGAAAGATGACTAATAAGACTTTACTCTGGTTTACAATGCAGAATTTTTGGGTTTGTGGCTCGAAAACAAGGAAGCACGACTGACAATGTGACTCATCTGTTTGCTGAGCTGGAACCAGACCAGCCTGCTTCAACCATTGTCCATTTTGTCTCCAAAGTCATGCTGAACACCCAGAAACCTTGAGCGATCTTCTAGCAACCATCTTGGTTTCTCCATGAATCTGAATTTTCTCACCAAAGAGGATTTGGTTATACTTATCTTATTTTTCCAGAGTGGATTATTCTTTCTACATACATTATTATTTTCTTTTTGTTGAGTAACTCTGGTGGTTGGGCTCTTACTCTTTCTTCTTTGTGAAGATTTGAAAACGATGCTGTTTTTTTTGAGTGAAAATCGTGCTGAAAAAAAGCAGATTAAGACTACGTCAGGGTTAAAGTACTGTAGTAAGTGTAAATGAAAGGGATAAAGATTGTCCCTCTGGCCTTCTTTATCGGGAGGCAGGACTTTACAATAAAAAAATACAAATATAAAATATTATTTAGAGAAAATGCCAATTTTGTGATTGAACAACCAAAGGTAGAGTTCAGGAAAAAAATTGTGTCTGACGAATATTTTCTTTTTATTTTGTAAAGAAAAAAGAAAAAAGTTAAGATCAGACAAGTCTAAAACTCCAAATTCTTCTTTCTGTGTCCTCCTGTGAAAAGTATGAAGAAGCCATTTTGCATGTTTGCTTGCAAGAATCACAAGAGTAAGTCATTTTCTCTGAATTCAGAGGACATTAGTTTGCTCTGCTGTTACTCAGAAAAGCGTTTTGCAGAACTTAGCTTTTCACTTTAAATAACAGACCAAATCTGTTGAAACAAATGGAAAAAAAAAATGTGGTCCAAAAAATGGCAGAAAATCACCTTGCCAAATTGTTCACCACATAAAGACTTGCTACACTTGCCTGTGGACATGGAAATAGCAACTACACTGCAGTCACTGGAAACTTTATGCTGAGATTCTATTCATACGGATAGTAAAGAACACTGGCTCTACCCACAAATGTCCTGGCTGTGGTAGTAGATGTTTAGCTTTTTCTGAACTGTGCTCAACATCCCATTCACAGCTTTGCCCCAGTCAGTGACGATAATAAGACAACATTTTGTTGCATACTGTTTGAGTGCATGGGTAGATCCATTTTGTACTTGTCTTTAAAATGTATTACGACAAACCATGACATTTAATGAATATTTATTTTTGTTGCAGTATTACTCATGGGTAACTAATATTAAAATATAGTGTATAGTCTACAGAAAAAAAAAAAAAACTTGACTTAAAAGTTAAAAAGAAATTATTTTAGCTAAAATATCAAAATCAGGTTTTGAGAAGCTCTTGATGTAAAATGTATGTTACGGTTTTTGTCTTTATTTGAATGTGTGTTCACTGTGTCACTGTGTTAGGTGATTTAGAATGAAAAGGCATGAATGTGGAAGAAACCGAAAAAAAATATTTTAGATTATAAAAAAAAAAACACCAATTAATATATGTATAGAAATTTGCCATGAGTGCTGCCATTATGTGTGTGATTAAAATAGCTCCTGGATTGATATGGATTATGTTATTGGTCAAAGAGAGGTCATTTATTTGCTGTTTTCTGTGGAAATGTAAAAGAGGCAATGCAACAATATGTTTGCCAAAAGTATATAGAATTTAGTGTAATGCACGTTCCATCCTGTCAATGATTGGGTTGTTACAGTATTTATTCTCTGTTCACCATCATTAAGTGCTTTATAATCATAGATGGGGCTAAAGTTTAAAAACAATCATCTAAAGTAACTGACAGGATGAAAAGTGTTTTATTATAGATTTCTCTAAAACTTAAGACAATGGTGGTACACTTAAGTAAGCCATGAGTAGAAAGTCAAAGCAGTTCACCTAAAATGTGTTGGCAGTGCAGTATTTACTGTCAGGTTTTACTGTTTGAAATGTAGGTTCTGGAGCTGCAACACGTTCCACTGTTTTAAGGAGAGCAATCATGGATGAAATGAGAGAAATTGTGGGGTTTAAAGTAGATTTTGTCTACTTCCAAATGGTCAAAAAGGAGCAATTTGACACCATGTGCAATAGAAAAGAAAAAAGAAAAAAATCATAAAGTGAACCATTTGGTAAATGGTGATCATCTTGAAATACACTAAAGGAGGTGTCCAGTACCTTGCTGTCATTCTGCATTATTACAATAATGATAATAATCAGTTTGTAGTGCTGTTTCTCAGCAGATGGCAGTGTTTCACATTAAGGACCAGGTTAAACCACGGCATTAGATTGGAAAATATTTCAGTTGCACAGTGCAGCCTTAAACAACACAATCTCTGAAACCACCCTCTAACTGGACAGCTATGAGTGTTTAGATTTAGATCATTTTCTATTCACAGGCACGAAAGGATAGCCCTCTGAAAGGTACCTGGAAAAAAATCTAAATTGGCCCTGTATTTAAAAATTTCCCTGAAAACTTTTCATGAAAACATCATAATTCATATAATTGAGGAATGCAACATGACCTAGCCAATGGAGTTCCTGATTCAGTGTATATATAATCAAATAAGTTAAGAGAAGGATTACTGATGACAGTAAACAAAGTTCTGCATGATTTTCAATTCTCTAGCTTCAGTCATTTCTATTCCAATCCTGTGCACAAAAGACACGACCATACAGATATGGTTTCCTAAGTCTGTTGTGAAAGGTGGCCAACCTGGACCCCATTCACCTTCAGGATCAACTGGACCTCAGTGACACGCTCATCTCAATTAAAGTATGTATCAATTTTCCAACATCTTCTCTAATGGTAAGTTTTTCCAGATTTATTTATTGCATTCCTAATGTCCTGTGCATATTTCTTTACTATTGTACAATTTCAGTGTCATAATTTTTTTATTTTATTTTTCAAATTTGATTTGTTATACTGACATTTTCTGTCAGGAGAAAGCCTTTTGTTATCATTTTCAGAGGTTATTTGAAAGTTCTATGACTGCTTTTTAATACATTACTCATGCAACATTTGGGCCATTTCTTATTCTTACTGAACCCATAAATAATTTGTGCAGACAAGACAGTATTGAAAACAAAACTTTTGTGACTTTGTTTTTGACTAATTGGTATATTTGAGTAGTGAGCAGCCTGACAAATATCCTGCCATGCCCTAGCAACCATAGATATAAATGAACTGTCCATAACACAGAAACCTGGCTCTTTTGATTTGATCGAGCGTCCAGTCTATTAGTGTCATCCTGTCTAACCACATCAACCATATGGCAGCATAAATATATTATATATAACTATATTTCATCAATGAAACATCACACATGAAGTTGTCTCTTTTCAAGAAGCCAGTGTCTAATGGGTGCTTAGCTTGCCCAGCAACCACCCATATTAGCTTAGCAACCATACTGGATCATGAATAAGCCAGCGCTAGAACATTCTAGGTTTAAATTTTTGTGACTTACTTTCAGTGTAACTCTGTGCACGTCCTGATTCTGTAGTCAGATATGTTCCTAGGTAAACATATTGTTGACCCTGGAACAAAATTTTAATCCAAAAATTTAGTCTTGACCATATCCCTACACGTAATCCTAACCTTAACCTTGAGTAATCCATAAGATCAGAGGAACACTGATGTACAAGCACCAAACACTGATTGCAAACCTATCAATCAAAACAAAAGCTCTAAAAAAAAGTTCTTCAAATCTGATTGGTTAATCACGATGTTGTTTCAGAGTCAACACAGATGTTGATCCAGGAACATGTCCCACTTGATCCGGAGTTTTGTGCAGCGTTTGGTTCAAATATTTTGCACCTAATAAGTCTGTCATTCGCTGAAAACAATAATTAATTAATATTTAATTAATATTTAACTTAATCCTAATGTTCTTACTTCTAACCGTTTTAAAAGATCTTTTCTAACCATTTATTAAATATGCCTCTCTAAAAACATTCTAACATT
>NC_056704.1:7513060-7605982 GCF_018831695.1 Puntigrus tetrazona | reverse complement strand
GCTGGATGTTTATCTTAAGTTGATGAACGAATCGTTCTTTAAAAGAATCTCTAAACGAGCACCCACATGGAACGTTTGGATAAAACTGGTCTAAATGATTCATTCAGAACGATTCAATCTCGATTCAACTGAACGACTAAAGTGAGCCGATGTTGAGTGTCTCTCGGGGAGTTTTATGCCCAATTCCTGTATATATACAGTATATTTTATTTTTGCTGTTCAGACATGGTATTAAATTGTTTAGGCTAATCTGAAATACCAATTTGTTATCTGCAACATGAATTCTATACAGAGTAAATACATCAAAACATAAGCTGCTGGGGTTTTTCGGCCACAACGTAACACATGCATTCCAACGGGTCTGTTATAAGCACTGGAGATAGAACCCTTTTTCTTCGAGAACCCATCGCTCTAGGCTTGCAAAATAAAAGAGAGAAAACGCTAACAAAAATGCGAACGTTATCTCGCGTGCTGTGCTGTGATGTTTGGCCAAAGGAGGGCGCTCCTAGCACGGTATGGAAGAAGGTCTGGTCTTGTGATTTGTAGTTCTTGTTGTTCATACGTTGTTTTAGGATGTATTAATAACAGATGGCGCTCCAGGGCGCGTAAGATAAATATATCTGAGCACCATTAGAGGATCTCCTTAAACATAGTGAGAACCTGAGGTGGGTGCCAGCTTTTCATTGTTGGAATGTGCTGTGAAGCACCATGTACTCCGTGGAACCTGCTTTTGTGGGCCAGGTTAAAGCTTTAGCAAAGGAGTGAGATTATGATATTGAGTCATTAACAGTAAAATTAATTCAGGTGCCAACAATTGTCCTGTACATTTCACACCCCCTGCTTTGTAATTGCATCAACAACAAACTATTTCCCAAAAGCCAATGGCTGACATCAATCTCAAAGCAAAACTATTAATCAGCTTTCAATGAAATTATTTAGCATATTACTTTCAACAGCATGTCATGTGTTTTCTACGGTGCTCATGCATTATGGTCCACTCATCCAGGTCAGAAGTGCAAAAGACTTTAAGAAGTTGTCTTTTGTCCTCTGAGAATAATGTTGGGGTGAGTTCCTAAAGGGTTCCTAAAGGAACTGCAGCCTCTAGCTGTTGAGGTGGACACGTGATTCTTTAATGTTAGCCCAATGGTGTATATAAATTATCTTACTGTACATATTTTGGTGTTAAAAAAACAAGCATAAAAACTATATATCACAATCAAATCCTGTTTAGAAGATCCTGTAAAGCCTGGGACGCTATCTCATAAAAAAAAAAAAATCAAATTATCCTTAGTTTAGCAAGGTCCAGTATTATTGAAATATTACTAGTTAAAAGTTATTCTTTATCTTCTTTTTCTTTCTTCTTCTTTTTATGGATTTCACCTTAAAACCTGAACTGGTTTAAACCTTAAAACTGAGAATTTCCAGATTCTTTTCTTACTTTCATAAGCATCAGGCTCACTGTCCTCACTACTGTCTCTGTTGTTTTAAAACAGTGGTTGGTGAAATGGCATGCCTGTACCACTACATGTTCAAAAATCAATACTCATCAGGTTGAAGTATATTTTCATTAGTGAAATAAATCTGTTTTGCTAATTACAATGTAGTCAATAAAGACTATTTTTATAACACCACTTTAGAGTTTGGCCTGTACTGTGTATTGAGTTTGCCTATAGGATGTTTCTTCGTCCTTCACGCCTCTCTGGGCCCATCAGATCACTGAAATAATGTGTACCAGGGCCTGTCGATGACTGAATAGACGCTGTTCTCCTCTTGCTCGGGGTCAATACGGCATGGGTAGTGCGATAAAGACTTTGCTGACTTGTCATGCATTCATCCAATTTACCTGCAGAAAATAAGACTGTATAAAATCTGAGGATCGACACAAGTATATTTGACTAACATGCATACACACACACACACACACACATACAAGTTAAAACACTATGTTGCTTTTTCGTTGTTAGCATAATGAATACAAATTCATTCAAACATTTTTTAACTTATTTATTATAAATATACTAGCAATAAAATTAGCCTGCCTTGGCTTTTAAATGTTTTCACATCCTGATAGCACTGCTAATTTAAAAGGGGCATTAACTGAAAACAAAATTCCCTTGACCTTTGATATGGAAAAAAGTTGTACTATAAAAACATCTCTTAAAGTTTCAGAACTCCAAACTTGGTATTATTAGTCTGAAAAACACTTAGTGCTTTTTGTTATGTTCTACTCTACTGTATGATGTAATAATAATAAGCACTGCTTTCACATAAGATCAACACCTGCTTTTATTATATTGCTTTTTCCTTAGTTGGTCAGATCATAGTGCAGCAGACCCATTACTTTACTTGTATGCTGTCAAATACAACTATTATCAATCAATCAGTCATTTTTATTGTATTTTTATTTAGATTGTATCAAAGCACTGTACAGTATAAAAGTAGAAGAATACAATGACAGGGATGTATAATGACAAGAGTGACCAATTTCTTATTAAACACAGAGATGGTCTCTGTAATCAATTCAACGGTCATTGCTAAGTTAAGTGTCCCTCAACAAAGTATGCCAGAGATGACAGCGGACAAGGAAACAAAACCCCATGCATACAGAATGGAGAAAAAACCTTTGGAGAAACCAGACTCAGTTGGGGCTTTAGTTCTCCTCTGACCTGACGCCCAGCACTTAACTTCCAGTTCAGTTTTTAATTGCAGCTGTGTCAGATAGTGTAAGGACTTAGTGTGAGTGTGTGTGTGTGTGTGTGTGTGTGTGTGTGTGTGTGTGTGTGTGTGTGTGTACAAACTGTGTGTGTGTGTGTGTGTGTGTGTGTTGCGCATCAGGAGTCTGGTGTTTTATGATCTGTCGACGGTTCGCATCTAGGTGTTCTGCCTCTCTGATTTGAACATAATCTGTTGTGTGCTGATTAAAAGTGTATCTTTAATTCTGATACAAACTGACAGAGTGTGTCAGCTTGAGAAAGAAACAAGGACTAATATTAGGTGCTAGATAGAAATTCTTCTTACAGCTTCTGCAGTCGATTTTGATATTTTAGGTATTATCAAACGGCCAGAGTTTTGAGAACGCAGTGGACATGCTATAATGTGAAAAGAGCTTGCTCAATTATTAAGAGCTAAACCATTCAGGGCTTTATAGGTAATTAATAAGATTTTAAAATCTATCCGATGTTTGATAGGGAGCCAGTGCAGTGTTGACAGAACCGGCTAATGTGATCATACTTCCTAGTTCTAGTAAGGACTCTGGCTGCTGTGTTTTGGACTAGCTGAAGTTTGTTTATTAAGCGTGCAGAACAACCACACCAATAAAGCATTACAATAATCTAACCTCGAGGTCATAAACGCATGAATCAATATTTCTGCATTTAGATGATGTAGGCATAGGTCGTAATTGAGATGGAAAACGACAGTTTTAGGATAGCAGATGCATGGAAAACCATTGTTTCTTATTAGCCAATAATAGTACACATTTACATTAGAGTCTGCCACACCTCACCTATTCAGCATCCTGATGAAGGGGGTGGAAAACACTGCAAAAAATAGCTTGTTACTTCTAAATTGTGATGCTTTTAAATGTAATAATATCGATAACATTATGAGGGGACCTCAGAGAACAGTATCCAAATCAGTATCCAAAAATGTTCATCCAATCATTGGATATGTGTTATACCTGCCATATGCATATATATGCATATCTTTGCCAAGCCAAGAGCAAGAGTCTGGGGCATGGTTATCGCAACAGGCTGAGAGCCAGAAATGTTTAGCTCATAGATATGTACAGAAGTTCAAACCCAAATTTGAAAACCTGCCAGTATATACAGAGACAGAAGAGGTAAACCATTAGCTAGAGAAATTTGATGGAATGTTCATGTTTCATTTGTTACAATGAATTAGTTTATTCTTGACAGGTAAGCTAAATTTCAAGTTAAAAGTGTTCCTAATATGTTGGACATTTTATTGAAAGTATAATCAATTTTTAGAATTTTTTTTTTCTACATTTATAAACCCATAAGAGCTGTGTGTTTGTCATGTTTCAGTTGGAGGTGTCGTGCTTGGGTGAATGTTGTAATTTCAAAGTTTCGTGAATGTTGCAGGTTAAGAAAATGGTCAGCATACTCTTCCTGGTTTCTCACTTTGCTAATTTTTACCAAACAAATGCACACACCTTTAAATTTTGTTCATTAATTAATGTATCATTTTTTAGGTATCAAACAGTATATAAGTTATAATTAAACTCAAAAAGATACTGCTTCTAAATTTGCAGCTTGTAGCGAATCAGATATAACCTCCCTATTTTGACCCAGGGTTGGGCGTCCCGAGTTGTTAACATTCAGTCCAGATACAGGCTTAGCATCATATTTCTGAAGAGGAAGGGGGCTGGAAAGTGATTGCATGGTGCAGATTACACCAAAAGATGCCTTTTAACATGAACTTTATTTCTTTTTGATTGGGCAGTTTTTCTTCACTAACAGTCTGAGCTTCGCTGCATTGCCTATTTCAATGTGGAACAAATTTAATGCTCTATTTGTGTCATCTTCCTAGGGGCCATTGAATAGACAGCAGGCCATGTATCACCCTCGATTATGCTCGCAAATTAACATCAGAAACAAATTTGTAGAAGTTTCTCAAAAGTCTAACACATTAAAAACTTGCAATTTTATATTAATAAAACTAGTGTGGGCATGCATTTTGAAAGAGCTTTGCTGGAAAAAATCCCAAAGAAAAAACTTCATAATCACTTGGTTTTAGCAATTACAATAAATTAGGTAACAAAACACATTATTTGTGGGGGTATATATATATATATATATATATACAATGACTGTCTGAACAGAGCACTTCAGTCATAATGACTGAAGCATAATCCTCCACAACTGTCTTAACCTATTGCAAGTGGATTTGCTCTGGGTCACTTTAATCCATGGAGGAGAATGCTAAAGCTCATTGTAATTCTGGGCTGGCTGGAGCACAGAATTGAAAGTGTTGTAGGTACACTGGGGCAACGACATAACATAATGTACAGCCTTTAATTCATCCCTGTGTGCTATAGGGAATGTAAAGAAGATGTAAAGCTACTCCTCTCAATTTTAATCAAGGAAGTGGTCCTTGTTGCCATTAAGTTGGTACCTGTTATTATACTCCTTTGATTTTGAAACACTGCTTTGTTTGGGGATGTGGGGGCAGGAGGTGATTAGTTAGGGATTTGTTACTCATTCTAAGAGTAAATATCTATTATCATAACAACTGGACATCTCAGGTAAAAGAACACGAATGACACAGATGAGCACCATCCAATTGTTTTTGCTGAATCGCCAGGGTGTTTGATTGACAGATTTGGATATCTCGCAGGAGGGGAAACCCTGTGCCCCCTGCGCCCATGGTCTCCTGGACCCGCCAGCATTTCACAACACTGTCCTGGCAGATCAAATCAAACCCAAAAACGCTTGTCCAGTTGGCGTTGTTGCCATCATTCCATTTCGTGAAAGTCACGTGTTGTGACATTGTGTTCACATGACTCCATCTTCTAGCCAATTGGATGCCACCTTTCAATCTGAGTTAACGAGAAGATAGGGTAAAATAATTTCTCCTTTTGCCCGTCGCCCTGTTTTTATTAATCTTTTCATAAACATCGAAAGTGGTGGCCATCTGTTCGCAGTAGCACCAAAGGTAAAAAGCTCTTTTCAATCTTCTGTTTTTATTCTTTTTCTGAGAATGTTTCAGAAGGATGTTTTGCTTTGGATATCTATTATCATATGCGCTTAAATTTTTAAAGGAAATGGATAATTGTAAATTCTTATTGCATATTTGTACTACTTTTTAGATTGAAAAAACAAAAATATACCGTATATGCTGACGTTATACATAATTCTGGTTGATCATACTATAAATAGCACTTTTTCTAAAATTTTAGTCTAGACGCTGATCTACAATACCTTCAACGTATTTGCTTTGAAACTAGTTTAAGTTTCTAGGCCGACCGCTGGTCAAACATATCATTAATTCACGAATCGCCACAACTATTGTTTAAACATTGCTGGACATTGTTCGAAATGGTTGGATTTGATTTTCAAAGACATTCCTAAATGAGTCACTACACCTAATTAAACAAATACAAAAGAACAATGCGCGTTCAGAGAAAGTGTGGCTATCTCTTGGGGAAAATTGGTCAATTAGATGTCCTTAATTTCTTCCTCACTGCTGTCAGCACAACAATGTGTACGTTTAACTAAGCTTCTGTAAGATAATTGAATTATTGGCTCGATTACCACAAGACCTGTGTGTGGATATCTGCACCGCTCTTCGTGTGTGACAGAGAGTTAAGGTGGCACTGCTCCACAAAACTGACTTTCATCAGAACTGAAAATATCGGCACAGTCATTATCCTGATTATCATCCTCAAAAAACAGCGATATATCGATTCATGCTCTTAGATATACTAGGGTGATTCAGGATATGTGGTTCTTTAGGGGATTTATATTTTTTAAAAGACATTTTGGCAATCCATGAAAATGCAACATTTACATTAAAAATGACATCTAGTTAATTTCATTGCAGTTCGTTTGCAGCACAGACGGTCCTTCTTTCAGAACCACCTTTGAAATATTTGTCTGCAAAAATAAATGTTATATTTCTTGGCTTAATCACAGGTTTGAGAACATTATTTGATTTACTTGTGACTCTTCTTGAAATTCAATTCAACTAACAAGTAGGGGTTTATTAACTTTATTAGCTCCTAAAATGTTTTCTAGTTTATGTTCAGTCACAATAATCTTGTGTTTATTCCTATGAAATTCTGCGTACTAAAAATAATATTTGTTACCAGAATGCGACATGATATTATAGGACAATAATTAAAACGATGATCTGAGACACTAAATACCAAAAAATAATAATAATCTGCCTTCATATGTCTAGCAAGTCAGCCAGTTACTAAAAACAAATAAAAATGGACATGTTCACAATACAAATAAAGTGGTCTCTCTTTAATGGATTCATTGTTAATATCTTCTTTCTGTATGTAATGCAGTTCACGCCTCAGTAGGTTTAAATAAGAGACGTCACTCTTTATTGGATCTAAAACCTCAGTCGCAGTGCAGAGAGGGAAGACCCTCTTCTAACAATTCATTTTTCTACATTGAGTGCCGTGCAGAGATGCAGCTGGAAACGGGAGCTTTTTCTGAGCATTGCTCAGTCATGCACAAAGCGTGCTTAATTTGATAGCCGCTACAGAGGAAGAGGCCAGAAGCTCTTTAGTAGAAAGCTTGACCCACTTTCCCAATCAGATGTCATGAGCAATGCTGCTCTTACAATGCTGCGTATAGGCCAAAGTGACTGTTGATGCTTCTGAAATTAGAGGGGGTGCTAAACTGTGGACATACTGTAATGTGTAGGCACAGCACCTCAAGATAATGTGTATTATACCACCTGTATACTGTAAGTACATCAGTGGCTAGAGTAGACTCTACGGTTGAATTTTGAATAAATTATAACATGTGTATTCAGTGATACAATGCCATTACCTAATAATATGTGCAGTAGTATCTAATAAAGAAATATCATACAAAGCATGATCTTGCTGGCTTGAAAGAACCAAAAATAAATCACCCTGATCTTTTCAATTTACCTTTGGGTTGGATGTAAATGCGTCAGGAAAAAAGTAATATACTTTGGGAAAAAACTTCATAGAGGAAGGTAGTTCTAAAATAAACTGTATTTAAATCTAGAATATATACATCATTTTTTTTTGTAAGTTAATCAGTCTGCAATCACTGACGTAGACTCGGCTTTTGCATTTCACTAATCTTTGGCTTTATGAAACTTATCCCAGACCAGCAGTTACAGACAACTTCATCCCAGCTATCAGAAGCAATGACATTTTTCCACCATGAATTCTCCATGAGCAAGCTGTCGTCACAAACACAATGGTTATAGGCATGAAAGCTTTGTATGACTCAAGCAGCAAAACTAGAGAACTAATTGAAAAAATCATTGCTTTGGTGCATCGGCGTGATTCAGTCCCCTCAGATCTGCAACATAACTGACTTATTGTTATTAATGAAAACAAGAAACCTGGATTTAGCATTGTTTAAACGTCTGTATTAATGTATAGACGTTTGTATCAGTTTGTGCGTCGGTGTGTAGAAACGATTTGAAAAAGAGAAAGCATTTGCTAATTTGAGGCAAACATGCCTCAAACGCTGCCATATGTGACCATTTTGGTTTCTACACAACCTCCTCACATCAGACAGAAGTGAAACTCTAATTAGACATAACAATGCCAAAGCAAAGCTCCTGTGCACACTCTCTTTCCTCTTAGACATTATGGATGCAAAGGTATTTCAGAATCAGACCCAATTCATCTATGATCCCCTTGGCGCAAAATAATGCCATCTGTTTCAGCCTGATTGGCCCTCATGAAAGGGTCTAGTGTATAATCCTCCCTCGTGATTAATGGCTCATCCCACCGTTAACATTACTTCTCTTCTTCAAAAAAATGTATATTCTGTTCGTGCTCTTGAGCTTTTAAGATTTGTTTTAATCACAAATTTCTTGAGCTTTTGAAAATGAATAGCTCAAGATGTGAACCGTTTCTACTTCTTCCAACCTCTTCTTTTATATAACCCAGGATGTTTATTTATTTGCCGTCAGCTTCTGGTCTTCTAGGCCTGGCACGATCGTACCGGATTTCTGTAGATTATTTTTGCTGTTAGGACTAGACATCAACCCCTGGATGTTGTTAATCTGGATTAAAGTCTTTATGTAATCTGGTGTCCTGTGGGAGATTGGAGGACATCTGGCTGTAGATCTCATCCGTCTCTCTCTGTGCCCTGTTACCTCTGCCTGCTGGTCTGTGATGGGCAGAGCAACATTCAAACACTTTTGACATGCAATTTATTGCACGTTAAATGTGTTCGTTTTAACAGTCTATTCGCTCTTATTTAATAAAAGCATGTTATTCATATTAATTGTTTATTTGCACCAGTCATCTCAGCAGTGTAATGATGCAGCCACAAGAAAAGGATGTCCCGACATGCTGATAATCTCTGACCGGCTGATGACATTACTGTAATGCACACAATCCTTTAATTAGTAACTACTATATCCTGTATTTTATGCTTTAAGAGCATAATAAACAAATTAAACACATTTACTTGCTACTAGGGCTGCAAGTAACGATTATTATATATATTCTTGCTGGCATTGTTTATGTACTTTTGACTAAGAGCGATAATTATATCACTACAAATAGCCAACTACTTTTCTAAAGATATTTACGCATATTTAACCTCCTAAAAATATTTTGGTAATCATTATTACTGTTTACAATTCTTAAACTTTATTAATTATTACAATTAAACACTATTTAATAATAAAACAATAGTGAATATAATAAGGACGAAAACAAACAACGGGTAAGAGTAATTTCTTCACAGTCACTTTTTATCTTATAAAAGGTGTTTATCAAATGTCTAATATTTATATTCATAATTACATGCTGTACATACTGTTCCTCATAAAAATACGTGCACAACGTGTTGACCTTCATACCTTAATTTAATATTCAACAACAGATATTTCAGCAGTTTATAGTTTACTCCTCTGTTCACTGGCGCTCATTCAGTAAAGACTTGCTATCAGGACGGACCTTTATGCAAAAATGGAAATGCTCGCGTGAATTTGTGACATTTAAAAGATATGACCATAAACCTAGAATTTTGAGCTGAACGCGCAATCTGCCAAAGCGCCTGACAGGGCAAGCCATTACATTAAAGTTTATTCTCATGGTTTGAGCAGTTTGTTCACGTAGTTCTCCTTCAGCATCCCATTCTGTTTCCTTCACTATTATAGATTGATTTTGTCCATATCAATGCGTTACTCAATGCTGGAATTTGACATGTCCAGGCTGAAATCAGACGTGCACTGTGGGCAGACCCGACTAATCGATAATGAGAATCGTTGTCGATTATTTTCATTATCGATAATAATCGATTTTAGTCATTAGTTGTTGCAACCCTACTTGCTACCGGGTCTCATGGCATGAACGCACCTTGATGCACTTATTAGCGACACGAAATACGTTACAAAGTACATATCACTGCAGTTTCCAAAAAAACATGAGGCAGTAAAACTCTGACACCTTTTAAATTTAGTTACACATATTAAAGACGACGATCGGACAAACTCCAACGGAAACAAACTGGACCTAAATACACAAAGGAAATGACTAAATTAATGAGACACACCTGAAGACAATGATACAATTAACTGAAACGAAAAGTAGGGCACACAGAGCACGTGGGACAAGAAAACAGCAACACAGAGTCCAAAGATGTGACATGGATACTTGAAAACTGCTGTTTTTGAGCTTTAGCATCACACATATCCAGCTTCATATCCATGGGTTTCTCCGGTAGCTCAGGAGCATCGGGTTGAATCCTGTGTAGCTACGATTCGACAAACTGTAAAAAAAAAAAAACTTCCTGCGTAAAAGGAAATTGAATGGCACTAATGCATCAACAAATGCTTTTTTACATCAGTTTTCACTATCAGGTAGGTTTAGGTTAGATTTGGTGCAGGGGCATATTTTCATCAAGATGCAGCAACAGTCCAAAGATATTTCAATTCTGGACCGCCTATATCAACGTAATAAAACATGCCAGGGTTCACGCTAACATTACCATCAATCAAAAAAAACTAATTCAGTGCATGCTCGATGTCAGTAGAAAATGAAGACACTTCCACTACACCCAAATACGAGACACTGTTGTCACTACAGACACGGGTCTGAGGGTGGAAATATGATCAGTGGTAGTGGCTTGGTGTAAAAATCCAAACCGTTTCATAATTGAGACTGTTTAGGTTTTTAGTGATTAAAAAGAGTGAATGGATTTTTATCATTGTAGGGTGATTGTTTTCACTCACTGCTAAGACACATTTATATGCAAACCCCATGTGTGAACCCCAAGTGAATTTTGTACCCAATGTCCCCTTTACAAGTATTCTTTTCAGTGCGCTCAAATAAAATAGGTACACACTACACATTATTGGTTTTCAGACCTTAATGGATAGAGTTTGAACCAATTCCTTAAAAATCCTAACTTGCTGGGTTGTACAGTATAATAGTACATTTTAATCTGCTTTTGTTTTAAAATAAAAACAATTGTAAACCTTTCATCTTTTTTTTTTTTGGCTTCTTTCAAACGTCTAGGTGACTGTGTGGTGACCACTGGCCTGCATTCCTTAACTGCTCCTGTGAGATCCTAACTAATTCAACCAGTCCTAAATCCTCACCATGGAGCCCAACAAAGTTCAGTCTGAAGGAGGTCTCAATGTCACTCTGACTATCAGACTCCTCATGCACGGCAAGGTGAAAGAACATGGTTCTCATGTAAACCTTTCACATACATAATTTACTGCACTACGGAAATCATTTCACCAGTCAAACAACAGATTGTGGACATAGTACTATATTTTATATAAAGAACCAATCACAGAAAACATTTTAAATGATAAAATCTGTGATCTGTGTTATGCACCCATGTGTTAGCTAGATTGTGCAATAATAAATGAATTGTAAT
The DNA here is from genome assembly GCF_018831695.1 of Puntigrus tetrazona. Lineage (NCBI taxonomy): Eukaryota > Metazoa > Chordata > Actinopteri > Cypriniformes > Cyprinidae > Puntigrus > Puntigrus tetrazona. The sequence goes on along the minus strand of NC_056704.1, from coordinate 7,594,394 downwards.
GTTTGTTACTACAATAAACACATTATCTTTTTATATTGCAGGAGGTTGGCAGCATTATAGGCAAGGTAAAAACACATTCAGACGTGCTTGTTTGTAAATGTCTCTTTTTTTAATTGTACAATCATTAACATATGCATTTAATCAAAACTGTATTTATTGTGTACAGAAAGGGGAAACTGTGAAAAGATGCGAGAGGATGTAAGTAACATTACAAGTCATATAAGTCGCTGATGATAAGTGTACCATGTTTATTAACAAACAATGCAATCTGTTTCTACAGAGTAATGCACGCATAAATATTTCAGAGGAATTGCCCAGAACGAATAGTCACCATCACAGGACCCACAGATGCCATATTCAAGGCCTTACACCATGATCGCATACAAGTTTGAGGAAGTATGAGACCTTTTTCTAATTAAAAATATTAGTAAAACCCCAAAAGAAATCATTTGAAATTGTAACAGTAATAATAATTCATGTTTTGGTCCTACATAGGATATCATTAACTCTATGAGCAATAGCCAGGCTACTAGTAAGCCTCCAGTGACTTTGCGCTTGGTGGTGCCGCCAGTCAATGTGGCTCTCTAATTGGGAAAGGAGGCTCCAAGATCAAGGAGATGAGGGAGGTCTGTTCAATCTTAGAATTTCTTTATGATCCACATATTTCATAAAGTGCAGTAATTATTTAATGCACAATTATTTAAAAGCAATTAGTCATTGCTACTCAACGACAACAGCAAAACGCTTTTACATGGATTAAACGAAAAAGTAAAGGGTTTCGATCCGGCTGAATGTGTGGTGATCGTTCTCCAGTCTACAGGGGCTCAAGTGCAAGTGGCTGGAGACATGTTGCCTAATTCTACTGAACGGGCAGTCACTATCTCAGGTGCTCCAGAGGCCATTATCCAGTGTGTGAAGCAGATCTGTGTGGTCATGTTGGAGGTAAGGAATAGAGAAATGCCAATTGCTTTAAGGTACAGTTCACTAGGACCATAACCACCATAGACACTGAGGGGGCACCGAGTCCCAACTAATATTTAGAAATGACCAAATGTCCCCCCAAATATTTGAAATTGTTACTCTGCCCTCCTTTACACAGTACTCTTGTTAGCCATTCAAATCAAAGAAGTTGGGGTTGCTCAATTATGCCCATTTCAAGACAGGTACAGATAGAGATGATAGGCCTATGTGCGTGTGTTAATCATCCAGCTGAATTTAGTTACTTCAAAAACACATAGTTTTTATTGAAATTGATACCTTCCAAATGTCAAGACATGGTTACGGCCTTGGGGCGACTCTCAAGCTACAAAAGGCTAATATAATGAACGGATAGAAATCCCGATATCCATGTAGAAAACACTATATCCACATTCAGATCAAATCCAAACACTGATCAGCGCATGCATACACAGGATGTATATATCAAATACTGCAACATAAACCTCAAGCATCAACTAATGTCAAACCTCACTGACCGTCTCTGCTTTTGGTAACCAAAACAGCATCTACTGCATGCATTACCTTCTGTTCTGTTATAGTTTTCCTTGCTTTTTTCTTCATTTTCATCTTTTCTATCTTTATTTGAACTTCACTTTGCCAGTCCCCACCCAAAGGTGCCACAATTCCATACAGGCCAAAGCCCGCCACGGCACCAGTCATCTTCTCTGGGGCCAGGTAAGAGCAGACACTCTGACAGCACCAGCCACAGCCAACCTCAGCCTGTTACTGCAGCATCAGCCTCTGCCTGTGAGTATGGTCAATATGCACATTAGGTACAGACATACAGTACAGTACATGCAAACATACAGTAGCACTATTATATAAAAGTAGACTGGTGGGAGGTGAGCAATTTAGTCAGATAATTTCTCACCTTAAGTGCTATGATATGTAATATCTCTTGAAGTGATAAATGTAAAACTTAATGAATTACAATTAAAAAAATGCTGTTATATTTTAAATGCAATTCATTTAATACCAAACAAATCTGTAAAATGTACAGTAAATGGCAGCTGTTGTTTAAGCGACATTTTAGGTTTTAACTTAAATTTACATTTGCATGCTGTAATTTCACTATTAACTACTATAACTACCATAAAATGCAGTCCAGTTTTTCCCCTTTATATCCACCATTTTCCTGAGTAACCGATCAGTCCTGAAGGATTCAGACTTCTGTTTGCGTGCTTCCGTGTTCCAGTCCGGAAGGTTTTTACTGTAGCGTTTTTAACAGTCTTTTACTGTTAATTTCAAGGTTATTTTACAGTTTACAGAAAGACAGAAGCCAGTTGAATTTTCATCAACAGCAATTCAGTTCACGCACAAAGCCAAATGCTATTCAATCAGTTAGTGAAGTGTAATAAATTAATTTATTAACTGGATAAAACCGATGAAAGGAAATGCATTCCCACCCATAAGCGAATGCATTGTGCAGAATCATAAAATGTAATATACAAATAATATTGTGTGGACAAATGCATTTTGGAATCCAGACAGATAGTTGAAATAGACTGAGCAAACAAAAACGGTTGTTTTCACTTAATGGACATGCGTTCCACTTGCAATATTTGATTATTATTAAACATAATTACAGCAATTCAATAAACTAATACATGCACATAATTATATGTGTATTGCCCCTCTGTGTACATAAAAGAATCTGTCCGTCTCTCTTAGGCCTACACTGCTACAGGGACAATACGCCATCCCACACCCAGACGTGAGTACAAAGTACCTTCTAATCCTTTCTCCCTCTTTAGTGTAGCCTTCTTGTTAACCTTTGTTTTTTTTTTTTTTTTTCATGACCTGCTTTATTAAAAATTATACAACTGATAAATAGATTTTTTTTGTGTTTTTAATAAAAGACAGTTGTATATGAGATTTCTCACAGCTTCCCCTTGTTAGTGTCTAGATGAGTTTGTAAAGGTCCAAGCAGGATTCCTTTATTTAATCATAACTTTAGGTGTACTGACCCTCCTCCCTCCCCCAGCAGTTGACAAAGCTCCATCAGCTGGCTATGCAGCAAACCCCCTTTACCTCCCTCGGACAGACCACCCCCGCTTTCCCTGGTACGTACCCAACCCTCCCGCTACACACCCTTCACTATATACCTGTAGGTCTTTCATTCACTTTTGTCTTTCACTTTTCTCCCCCTGGATGGGTTGCATATTAATACCTAAAATATGCATTAGTTCCTAAGTGACACATTAGTAGCTACCTTTTAAAAAGATACCACCCAGCGGCAGCTTTTGTACCTGAGAGTGTATAGAAACATTCCTTAAATGAGCAGGTAAAGACATGATATCAGGAAACGTCCTACACCATGAATATATTTTATATGTACAGTTTTAAAATGGTTAATATTGTGAAAAACTAATTGCTCTGCGTTTCTCAGTTGTTTGGCTGTGTTTCTGTTTCTAGGTGTGGATGCCAGTTCACAGGCCAGTACTCATGAACTCACCATTCCAAATGATGTGAGCAGCTTTCTTTGTCTTCAGTAATGCACTGGGCAGTTGTATTGAATTTAAAGGGGTTACTCCACCCCAAAATGAAAATTTTGTCACTCTATGTTGTTCCAAACCCGTAAAAGCTTTAATTAAGCTTGCAACTGTCCCATTGACTCCCCAAACAACTTGATCTGCCATCATTGATCGAAGCTTACTATTATGGCGCTGTAAGAACACTTTTTGTAGAAAAAAAACTTTTTTAAAGATTCAGCACCAAGTGAAGCTTTTACGGGTTTGGAACAACATGGTAATTAATGACAAAATGTTCATTTCGTGGATTAAGCGTTTATGGAGAGCTATTGATTTTCCAGACTGACTTCTATCTGTCTGTATGTTTCCAGCTAATAGGCTGCATAATCGGACGCCAAGGCACCAAAATTAATGAAATCCGTCAAATGTCTGGAGCTCAAATCAAAATCGCTAATGCCATGGAGGGGTCATCAGACCGTCAGATCACCATTACGGAACACCTGCCAACATCAGCCTGGCACAGTACCTTATAAATGCCAGGTGGGATTCAAAGCAAGCTATAATATGTAACGGTGCATGTAAATACTATACAAATAATTTATTAGTGAAAAAATATTTTTTAAAGTTGAAGGTCAGTGGATAGAAACATCGGTTGTACTTGTAATAATACATTTCTATATTTAGCATAGACTGATAGTGTGCGAATATTTTGGATTTAACAATGTTGTTGGCCTGTTTTTCCTATGTACCTATTTTTGAGTTTGTTTTGATTGAGTATTAGGAAAAATATTAAATGTATACCAAAAACCTGACCTTTTTAAACAGAAGAGCCTTTAAAATAGTTTCTTGTGAACACTTGTGATTAGCTATGTTTCCATCACCCTGTTTTTATGTGCGTTTTGAAGCATCGCACTAGAGTTCTGCCAAATTTCTGTGCTTATGTGCTATGAAATATTCCAATGAACTTAAAATCACAACTTTGGATGGAAACCCGGCTATTGACTCCGAGCGTGGTGCACGCTAACACAATGCTACTTTCTGCAGGTTCAGAGATGTGGCAGCCATGTGGACTGACCCTTCAACCATGACAACCTCCTGAAGTCGTATTATGCTCTGTTCATCTAAGACATTCTTAAATTGCTTTTTGGGCCTCATCTGGGAAACGATGCAGATTGCTGAACTACATGTAGTGTAATAAAGCCAGTTCAACGTATTAATTCCATAGATTAACAGAAAAAACAAAACAAAGCTTCACCCAACGGGGGCTTCTCTGTAAACTGTATTTATTGTCTGCACCGAAGGTCTCTGCAGTAAAAAAGCATTCTAGTAAGCAACCTGTATTTAGGCAATTTTGGAATTGTGTCTGTGTACAAAAATATGATGCATTGTCTTATTAATTAGATATAGTTTTAGCGAAGAAAATTAGCATGCTGAATGTCTAGCAGTTGTCATTGCTCTTATTTATTTAAATGCTTTCTCGATATTTTACAGTACTTTAAAAAATGTATTCAAGTTATCATACATGTAACGTGAGCAATAAATTGTAATAAAATATGCTTCTTTTAAGTTCAGTAAATGGTAAAACAGGCGGTTCAGAAAAAGAGAATCCTGTTTAATAATGGTGGCACTTGTATAGATTTATTGCCGGTTTATGATTTGTAACAAAATATATATTTCATACGGCGCATGATATCCGTTTTCTTTCTTCAGGTCCTGAAGCAATTGTCTTTGCACGATTGCAAACCAGGTGACCTCGTCCTGTGTGATTTAATGATTTTTCAGCCTTTCAAAAAAGACCTGATTGTTTAACTTGGCTAAACATTATTGATGTTGACCGTGCTTCAAGTAATTGTAATGGTTTTATAAAGCAATGTGCTTTGTTTACATCTCTGTTTAATGCTGTGTTGTGCACTGCAATAATGTAAATATCTGAAGGTGTCAGACATAAGTAGTCTAGACAAAAGTAAGATTAACCAATTCAACAGTGGACCACAGAAGAACTGACACTTTCTGGCAATGCAACTGTGATGATACAGGAAGGAAGCAAGTAGTAGATGTTGATTTGAATGTAATGATGTGACTTTTTAACACGTCATTTGCTGTTTAGCTTGTCAAATGTACACCCAGATCCAGATGGATGAACAGCCTACAGTATAAAACACACGCTCGAGCTCTTTAGGTTTTCTTTTCAAACTTGTCTCAGTAGCTAGCGATCACATTGTGAGTTGGATTCACAAGTTGTATATCTGCCGTGTATGCTCCGTGTTGACAGTTCTCTGTTCAGAATGTTTATTATTTATATCAAAGAAATGGGCTTTGATGAGTTAAAAACGTAATGTATGATTATTTCTTCGTATGAATTTTGGTGTTCGCTTATATTCAAGATTTTATGTGATGATTTATGTGACATAAAATGTCATTTTACTGCATTGCAATTCTTAGTAGGAATCCAGTGAGTTCACGTAAGTCAATATGTATCTGTTTATGTCATTTCTAGTGGCTCCATTGACATAGCGGCTTCTGTATATTCATACCCCCTAATAACAGGGTATGAATCTACAAGCATTGCAATTTTGAATGTCTTAACACTGTTGGCAGTCTACAGCACGGTATCTCATATAACAGGTTATAACACCAAAATGAGTGACACTGTACTTTTATTAAACTAATGTGCTTATTTTATTTAAAACCAGAAACGTATGTGCTACAGTCTAATATTTCCCACCAAGAAACACTGGTTTCTGTGTTTGCTGCTGAATGACTCATGGTTTGACTTACAGAATGCTTTCATTTTCATATTATTTTTATTGTCAATAAAGTCGCTTGATCTCACATGCTGTTCATATTCCTTGAAAGTAGTTTTTTTCACTTAAAGGAGATTAGAATAGCTTATTCACTCAAACTCTGTGCTTTACAAGAGGGCTCGTACTGCAGAAATGAAACGATTCTGAAATACAGACATTTGCCATTATCAGGATTACCTTTGACTAATGTATAGTGTACAGTAAACCATGTTAATTGTGCCGTATTCTCAATTTAAATGATAAATTCTTATCGTATAATTAGTTGCTGTGTGCAGCATGTGACAAGGATGCGTTGTCCATCTTAGAACAGAATGAAAGGAAAGCTGTTTGTCAGGTTATATCAGTAAGGGTAGCCCATTTGGTGGGATTTTAATGTGTGATTTCACAGAGCATTCAGAAGATAACTGGAGCATGCGTCTGTGACAGCTGGGAGAAGAGGAGCACTCAGTGCTAAACACTGCCACCCTGTGTTGCCTACCAATGATTATAAAGAAGAAAATCAGCGTAAAGAACTCAGAAATCTTTTATCACGTATATAATATTATAATATAATTAAGACACGCCAGCTGAAGTGTTAATGTTCCTTTGTCGATGTACTGGTAAAGCGATTAAAGATAATGTTCAGCTAAATAAATGCACTCATGGGGACAGGTCCGCACATTTCTGTCCAAAAATATCCTTTTATTGTCCTTGTGGGCAGTGGTCGAATTCTACAATTGCAACATTTGTCCAATTTTTAAAGGGTTTTATTTCATATAAAAATGGCTTATTTAAAAAAAAGGAATTCTGGGCATTTTTGCTGTTTAGGTCTGTCGTGGATAAATAAATGGTAATAAAACTGTGAGTATGCGCTATTAGTAGTTTTGGGTCGTATTTCGGGAGAATGACTGCGCTCCTCTGAAAGCACGGCTGAATCATCGGATCACTCGATTCTTTCAACATCAGATTAATGCAAGGAACAGAACGCTTTGTTGCTCTGCACGTTAGTGCTAGCGCACTTGTGCTGATATTCAGAAATTGTTTTTGCAATGAATATAAAACAAAAACCCATACATGATTTTACATACACTTACCCATACATCATTATTTTTTCTTTTGCAAAGTTGAGTAATGTCAGCAGCCACACTGCACAATATGTCGGGGTGAAAGTATTTAAATTCTAATTAAAATTAAATCATACCTTCTGTCTTTTTAAAGATTTAATTAACTCCTGCTTGTGGGGATATTTCATACAGACATTCTCCAAAATATTTTCTATGTGTATTTTGCAAACCATTTCCTAATATGTTTGCCCGCCAGAAAATGTTTTCCTCTTATTCGTCTTTACTTTGTCTTGTAGTACAAAAGTCGTACTCATAAACATGTATTTATATCTATGGTCTATATCTATATCTATAAGTCATGTGCTAATGCCGAGTCTCTCTATCTCTTTATCTGGTCTGTTATAAACCCAATTGCACCACCTATTGTTAATGTTTGTATTAGCATGTGGATATATTAGCTCGGCACGCTGCTTTCTTGCAATTGCAGAGATATATAATAATCAATTACGCTTCAAACAAAGCAAAGAAAATTAAAGTTTAATTAACCTTGATTTACAGGTTTTCGAGTTGCACTCCTTGAACAGCCAATGAAAACAACTAATATAGACACCCGTCGTGACTGACCAATAGGAATGAGGCAAAAAGATTTGCCATTAAAGTGATTGGCTGAAGTCATCTGAACCATGTGCGGTGTACGTCAGTACGCTTCACCAGCGCTGCACGATGGGTGGAATTAAGGAGCTAACGATTCTTATTCTATCTTTCCTGTACGTGACATTTGTGAATGGTACTGATGATATTTTGGTAGGCTGCGGGGGCTTTGTTAAGTCAGATGTGGAAATTAACTACTCTGTCATTGAGGTAAGAAGACTTCAGAGTTCTGGTTTAAAAATGATTAGCTGGCTAGCTAGCGCATGACGTTCCGGAACTGAACCGATGCTCTGATATATATATCATCTGCTGTCCTAAACAGTTACGCTTATAGGTTGTAGATCGCATAATCTGGTGATCCGTCCGTCGTGAATGTAGCAGGTTGCATGACAGCTTCCTAACCAACTGTCAAGCATTGTCAGCAAAACACACGATTTGACCAAGCATGCTTAATATTGTTAATTAGCATTGCCTCGCTCAAAGTGTTCACTGGAACTTCTAAATAAATGGCATACAGTTAGACGGGCAGTCCATTTAGTTCGTGGTATTTTTACGCATTTCCTTTGTCTTTTTATAAGGTCAGTTTAAAGTGTGTTAATGATGACCAACGTGTACTATGTGTTTGTTCTTCTTTACAGATCAAACTTTACACTAAACAGGGCTCTCTGAAATATCAGACTGACTGTGCACCAATCAATGGTTACTTCATGATCCTCTCTATGACAAGGTACTGTAATTCAGGAATGAATGGGCTGTCACACATCCAAGGTCATTTTACAATGTTTAGTGCAATTTGTGTCTTTCTAGGAAGACCTTTCACCACACATTAAGGTAGCTTTACTTATGGTAGGGCTACAGTGTGTATATGTGTGTGTATATATATATATTTATTAAGCAATGATATAATAATGCATTCAAAATGAATGTTTTCTATTGTGGGCAAAGAGCCAAGTAAAAATTATTTTCTGAATGAAGTATAATCTTACATTATTGCTAATCAAACAGTACAGAACACACTTCCATACCTTCCACTTCCTTTTCCGTATGACTTATTTATAATTGTTTCAAATTATTCTTAAAATGTAGCCATTACATATATACAAAGGCTAGAGTGATTGCAACCAAAAGCATTTTGATAATCCTTTCTTTAATAAATGAATTAATCTGATAAAGGCATGGTTTTATGTTCTATACGTAACTGACAAAACACATTTATCCAGTCTATCCAAGGGCTGCAAACAGTGCACTAATTAAATACTATAAAAACATGTGAAATACAATGTTTGTATTTTTATCTACACAAACTTTTATTGATTTCTCTATTAAAAGAAAGTGTAATACAAATCACAACCCTTAGTTCGATGTATTATGACATTTTATATATTGTACAACCCTAATCTGCGAATTTTGTAGATTTCCTGGGAGTTTAAACTAATCATGTATTGGCATATTACTTGCAAATTGCTGCAAGCTTTATCTGATGGTGTAAATTGGGGCAAAATTCATCTTTGACATGTCTGTCTATTTTTAACTGGAACCAGAGTTAAGTGGACTGGGACAGCCTATCAGGCTCTTGCGATGCAGTGTTTCATCCTTACACCAGCAGCTTCACCTTAATCAGAGAGGCGCTTTCCAGGCTCAGTCACTTTGAAGAGTGTCACAATGTCTGATATATACAGACGTGGACAAAATTGTTGGTACCCTTTGGTCAATGAAAGAAAAACTCACAATGGTCACAGAAATAACTTTAATCTGACAAAAGTAATAATAAATAAAATTCTATAAATGTTAACCAATGAAAGTCAGACATTGTTTTTCAACCATGCTTCAACAGAATTATTAAAAAAATAAACTCATGAAACAGACCTGGACAAAAATGATGGTACCCCTAACTTAATATTTTGTTGCGCAACCTTTTGAGGCAATCACTGCAATCAAACGCTTCCTGTAACTGTCAATGAGACTTCTGCACCTCTCAGCAGGTATTTTGGCCCACTCCTCATGAGCAAACTGCTCCAGTTGTGTCCGGTTTGAAGGGTGCCTTTTCCAGACTGCATGTTTCAGCTCCTTCCAAAGATGCTCAATAGGATTGAGGTCAGGGCTCATAGAAGGCCACTTTACAATAGTCCAATTTTTTTCCTCTTAGCCATTCTTGGGTGTTTTTAGCGGTGTGTTTTGGGTCATTGTCCTGTTGCAAGACCCATGACCTGCGACTGAGACCAAGCTTTCTGACACTGGCTAGTACATTTCTCTCTAGAATTCCTTGATAGTCTTGAGATTTCATTGTACCCTGCACAGATTCAAGACACCCTGTGCCAGACGCAGCAAAGCAGCCCCAGAACATAACAGAGCCTCCTCCATGTTTCACAGTAGGGACAGTGTTCTTTTCTTGATATGCTTCATTTTTTCGTCTGTGAACATACAGCTGATGTGCCTTGGCAAAAACTTCGATTTTTGTCTCATCTGTCCACAGGACATTCTCCCAGAAGCTTTGTGGCTTGTCAACATGTAGTTTGGCATATTCCAGTCTTGCTTTTTTATGATTCGTTTTCAACAATGGTGTCCTCCTTGGTCGTCTCCCATGTAGTCCACTTTGGCTCAAACAACGACGGATGGTGCGATCTGACACTGATGTTCCTTGAGCATGAAGTTCACCTTGAATCTCTTTAGAAGTCTTTCTAGGCTCTTTTGTTACCATTCGGATTATCCGTCTCTTAGATTTGTCATCAATTTTCCTCCTGCGCCACGTCCAGGAGGTTGGCTACAGTCCCATGGATCTTAAACTTCTGAATAATATGTGCAACTGTAGTCACAGGAACATCTAGTTGCTTGGAGATGGTCTTATAGCCTTTACCTTTAACATGCTTGTCTATAATTTTCTTTCTGATCTCTTGAGACAACTCTTTCCTTTGCTTCCTCTGGTCCATGTCGAGTGTGGTACACACCATATCACCAAACAACACAGTGATTACCTGGAGCCATATATATAGGCCCAATGGCTGATTACAAGGTTGTAGACACCTGTGATGCTAATTAGTGGACACACCTTGAATTAACATGTCCCTTTGGTCACATTATTTTCAGTGTTTTCTAGGGGTACCATCATTTTTGTCCATGCCTGTTTCGTGAGTTTATTTTTTTAAATAATTCTGTTGAAGCATGGTTGAAAAACAATGTCTGACTTTCATTGGTTAACATTTATAGAATTTTTATTTATTATTACTTTTGTCAGATAACAGTTATTTCTGTGACCATTGTGACTTTTTCTTTCATTGACCGAAGGGTACCAACAATTTTGTCCACGTCTGTATATAAAATGAAAATTTAAATATAAAATATGAAATTAGCGAGTCCTGCTTTTCGGCAATATTTGATCTGGTGGGTTTTGTATTTGTTTGTGTTAATACGGATTACAATCTTTTACAGGGTGATTTTGTTATAAAGATAGAACCACCATCAGGATGGAGCTTTGGTAAGGAATGATTTCACATATCAAGTGGTGGTTATATTATACGATAAAATCGTGAATAATTCAATTTCAGTGTTCTTGTATACTGTAATCTGCTCTTGATCAGTCCAGGGTTCACTGAGGTGGACTCACTTTTCACGTCATGTATTGTGTTATAATTTGTCTGAATGCAGAGCCAACAACTGTGGACCTGCATGTGGATGGAATTACAGACATCTGCACTAAAGAACAAGATATCAACTTTGTTTTTACGGGTTTTCGGTCCTCGGAACTGTAAGTTGAACATTTACCCACTTTGTAATACAGATCTTTTTGTAAGGTTAAAAACAAAACTAATTTCTTTTTCGTTTAGATATTAAGTAAAGGGCATTTGTTGGGACCTGCAGGGGTTGAAGTAAGTTTGAGAAAAGCAGGAGAAGCTGATGTCCTTCAAAGTGTCCTCACACAAGCTGGAGGCCAGTGAGTAGATATCGTCTAGTGGGCAAACTAGAATTCGTGCATGCAAAATTTCTTCGGACATCTTTATTGGTCACGTCAAATTCTCAGGTTCTTAAAGGATCCCCGGGTGTTATGTCTCTTACTGAAATATGTAATAGAAACCCCTTTACTGCAACACAACTTGAAATAAACAGTTCAGAAAATAAAATTCTGAGAAGATACCATACCAACGATTGTGTCGTTTTGGTTGTAAAACCCCAGACTCTCTCTTTAACGATTATTTCAAAGTAATATTAATTCTCCATTAATACCGTTACCGTAAATGCACCCTTGTTTATGTTGCTTGTTCGCAGGTATACTTTCCTCAAGGTGCTTCCGGGAAGTTATGACATCACCGCCACTCACGCCTCATGGACCCTTGAGCAGGTGTATATAGTACAAACAAAACATATTTCTCAGTGACGAATGTGTCAACACCCCGAAGAAGGATTTTCATGCCACTACACTTTTGCTAGTTCACATATAAAAATCATCTCATTTAAATGTAAACGTAAACTTGGTTCACTTATTTTTATATTCCCTCACAGAGCTCAACTGCTGTGGTTGTGTCAAACGAAAACGCCCCCGCCGCAGCTCCTCTTGTGGTAAAGGGTTACGATGTCTCTGGAGAGGTGCAGAGTGACAGTGAACCCATGAAAGGAGTCGGCTTCCTCCTTTACTCTGCCAGCGTAACACAGGAGGTAAAAGGTTTTATTAGATCCATAGCCCGACCACAAACACGTGATCCGCACAAAATAGCTTTGGATGAATGCCATTTGTGTAATTTGATAATATTTATAAATGTGCACAGATTCGTCATCTGTTATCCAGTAGACTTTAAACAAATGCATTATTTATTTAGGATATCAGTGGCTGCAGTGTGGCCCCTGTGGATGGAGCTGTAGTCGGCGACCCCGCGCTTGTGTTTTTGTGCAGTTCCCAGTCTCGTGAGGATGGTACTTTCTCATTCCCCTGCCTTCCCAGTGGCGAATATACAGTGGTAAGGATGTACTGTCACCAACCTTTATATTATTTGTTCACGTGTACTAACATTATATATAACATTGGACAGAAATAATACATGGTTTCTTATTGTGAGAAGAGCATGCTTATTGTTGGTTCAAATTATAGCTTTCTCTTTGCACTTTGGACATTTAAATAAATTTCAGAAATATTTAAGTTAATTAAAATGATTCATTCATGCTTTTATTTTCTCTCCCTTGATTGAAACTATTGAAATCTGGCTTGTATATTGATAAACCACACATGATGCAAAATTCAACCGAATACTTCAGGTGGAGAAAAGGAGGTGTCATTATATCAGTTTTATATCATTTTCATGGTTTGGCCTTTCAGTTAAGAATTGATTTTTAAAGTTCTTAAAGAGTTTTAAAGGATCCAATGACTTGGCGCGTATATAAGTTTTGACTGCCTATTAAAATATGTTCCAAATTAATAAGACCTTCTAATGCTGCTGTTTTGGCAAGCTGCAGTATAATCCATACAGTCAGGTGCAGCTTTTAGGCCCCATCAAATCCAATATGGAGTTATGGTTAGATTAGATCTTGTCTTGCATGCAAATTTCTACTGGATTATTGCAATTAACTGTCCATTTTTGTTGGCGCATATACATATTTTGTTGACAAATCTGATATGGCTGTACAACTTTTCTGATATGCCTGTATTTCATTACTTTCTGGTTCTACTTTTAATTTTTATCTACGTTTCATTTATCTCTTTATGAGTCTTTTTTTAGCTTGTCTCTTCTTGAATTGTAGGTCCCATATTACAGAGGGGAGAGAATCACATTCGATGTTGCTCCTTCTCGCATGGATTTCAAAGTAGAACACAGCAGTTTAACGTTGGAGGTGAGCTTCTCAATTTCCTGACCTGTCCTCACAGATTTGGAGACATGACCCAACACCTTAATTGACAATTTGGGTTGGACCGTATTCATTTTGGGAATTTTAAAACAGCTGGTCTCGCTCAGCAGCCTAAACTATTCAATTTTATTGTCTCTCAGCCAATATTTCGTGTCATGGGATTCTCTGTGATGGGCAGAGTTCTGAATAGCCCCAATGGAGAAGGTGTCGCAGATGCTGTAGTAACACTTAACAACCAAATTACAGGTAAGTGATGATACACTTGAATTTAACATCATTAGGCATGTACAAATTACTCCACAATTCATGCTTAATTAATAAGTTTATGCTAAATTAACACATTTTGCCTCCTCCTTGATCTTTTTCACAGTGGAAACTAAAGACGATGGTTCGTTCAGATTGGAAAATATGACCACAGGCACTTATACTATTAACACGCACAAGGAGCTGATGTTCTTTGAGCCAGTCACTGTGAAGATTGCTCCCAGCACCCCTCAGCTGCCAGACATCATCACTGCAGGGTGAGTATGTAGCCAAGAATTCTCCCCAGAAAGCTGTTTTTAGAAGATAATCGAAGGCTTGAGGTGTCTGTCGTCTAGCTTCAGACGTCCGATTTGAAATCTCTGCTCCACTGCCGTTTTTCAGGTTTAGCGTGTGTGGTCACATCTCAGTCACTCGTCTTCCTGAAACCGTTAAACAGCTTGGGCACTACAGAGTTAGTTAGCTCTCGACTCAGAGACAGGATCAGGGCTTTTTCCGTACTGTTGAAAAGTGACAGCCACGGAGTGTTCTGCTTTCAAGTTAAACCAGGAGACTACAGCGTTCAGGTAATGAGAATTAATGCTGTTATTTAACTGGTTAGTGATTTGCACATTCATTTAGATGTTTTGTTTTATACAGGTGACCCTCCCTGAAAGTGATGTGAAGGCTGGACTTGCTCTTCAGCCGTACTCTCTCGATATCTCACTTGTGGATCGTCCCTATTACTGACCTTGTCTTCACTCAGTTCATAGCATCTGTTTCTGGCTCTGTGTCCTGTCTTGGTAAGCGTTTTTTTTTTTTCTTCATGTCCGCTGTCAAATTCAATTGTGTGCTTTCTGCCTTTGCCTCACTGATCGAATTGTCCCATCAGTGGCATGTGGAGATCTGACAGTCACCCTTCAGCCTGTGAGCAGACAAGGAGACAGGCAAAACCTCCAGTTGTCTGGCAGCAGTGAAACTCTCAGCTTCACTTTCAATAACGTGTTACCCGGAAAGTACAAAGGTAAGCACACTTTTTACACGTTTTGATTTTAATGAGCAATAGAGATGGTTATCATAATGGTATTAAATAGATATACTATCAGGCAAAAGTTTTTGGTCAGTAAGATTTTTTTAAAAAGCATCCAGCAAAAAAAAAAAAAAATTAAGTACCACAACCGTTTTCAACTGTGCTAACAGTCAGAGATGTTGTTTGAGCACAAAATCAATTTCTGAAGGATTGTGTTGCACTAAATACTGAAAAACATATAAAACATTGGCAAAACATATCATCAGCAAACCTTTGAGCGGTAGTAAAAAAATTGCCAGCATTTGGTTTTGGGTCTTATATTAACAAAATATAAAAATAATTTTATTTGAATTTTGTAGTACAATGTTTTCTGTATTTATAACTTGAAAGATATCTGAACGATAAATTAATATAGGTTTTCGTCTTACTTTATTATAATTTGTTATACTTTTGAAAGTTTATTGAATTGCTGTATTTCATAAACTAAACATACTGAGCTAAACTGTGCAGGATTTCAGCAGTGTAAAACTTAAATTCATGAGAAAAGGGTTTTTACCAAGAAAATTAACAAGCTCTGCACATCGCAGTGTCTATCACCCAAGAGGAGTGGTGCTGGAAGCAGAAGTCAGTAGAGATCGATGTACTTGACTCGTGCGTGTGAGGAGTGGAGTTCAGACAAACCGGATACTTGCTTCGCTGCTCACTGTCCCATGCTATAACCCTGGTGAGGACCGAAAACATTCAATACTTAAAGATGACTGATCGAATAGTTGCCATAATCAGCTGTTCCAAGTCTAAAATGGTAATGCTGATGGTGATGCGTTACTTTTCGATAATCTTAGGAATTTTTCCAAGATGGCAGCTCACCAGAGAACGTTGGCATTTACAATCTGTCCAAAGGAGTCAATCGTTTCTGCCTGTCCAAGCCGGGTGAGCTCAGCCTTTCCTATAGTTTGGTAAGGTAATTACATTCATAAAGCTTAAAGATCTTAACATATTTCTTTTTAATCGAAGGTGTTTATAAAGTGACTCCACGCTCCTGTCACCAATTCGAACAAGATTACTACACCTACAACACGTATGTGGCTGGTGCACATTTTATTCCAATTAAAGTAGCCGCAACAGCTTTCTACCTTTACCGCTTTACAGTATGTGCTTGCTGTGTTAATATTAAATGAAGTCTTATCCACTTTGTTGATTTTCAACTTTGTTCCACAGGTCTGCCCCAAGCATCTTAACCCTAACTGCTGTGAGACACCACATGACAGGACTTATCACCACTGATAAGATGCTGGATGTCACTGTCACCATCAAGTGAGTGAGGCAAAGCACTGGCATTATGTGTCTCTCAAACTGTTAAATATATCTTGTTTGTTTTGAGTCCTGGCTGTTGATTTCAATACACCTGGTGGTTTTGTTTCATTTTGGCAGATCTTCCATTGAGAGTGAGCCTGCTTTGGTTCTGGGGCCCCTGCGCTCAAATGAGGAGCAGCGATGGGAGCAGCAGCTTCTGGAAATAGCTTCCCGTAAGAAGGAGAGGGAAGAAAGAGGAGACGAGAACAGCCCCCCTGTGGAAGAGAAACCAGATGAACTCCATGAGCCTTTCCACTATGAATTCTCATACTGGGCACGGTATGATTTTTGGAGAATGTTTGCTAGCGTTTTTTGCTCTCGTGTTTGTGTTTGAACAAGATTTCACAATATTTGTTTCTAAGAACATATATAACGTTGTCTTCTCCTATCAGTTACAAATATCATGGTCCTCGTTTTATATCTCTGTTGGTTATTTTAGGGCTGGGGAGAAGATCACAGTCATGCCTTCATCCAAAGAATTTCTGTTTTACCCTCCTGAAGTAGAGGCTACAATCACTGGAGGTTAGAGTGCAATTATTTTATTTTTTACTAATAGATGCATGTTCTGTCTAGGACCTCACGACAATTATGGAACAAATTGCTAACAACTTCTGTTCACACAAAGAATGCAATAAATATTTGTCAAGCATCATACGGCAATCCATAGTAATATGTAACATATGAATAAATGAATACTAGGTAGAATTAACTCTTGAAGTCTGAAACAATGCAAAGCCATAGACACTCCCAGGCAAAGTATCCACCTCATTTCTACAATAAGACCAGGTGCTGCCATTTGTAACTTGAATGTACCAGACTTCCGCTTATCTTTAACTATAATGACTTCTTGAAAGGAGTCGCTAGCATCAGTCAGAAAAATGGGGTTTCAGTTTTACTTCAGTTTATATTTGAAACTGATACACAATGATTGACCTTCTTTAACAGAGAACTGCCCGGGTCAGATGGTGGAGATCGCAGGCCGCGCCGGACTGTTCCTCACGGGGGAGGTGTCACCTACACTGGAGGGTGTGGAAATCTCCATTAAGGAGAAAGGAGCCTCAACCCCTCTCATTACAGTCCTCACCGATGAAGCCGGAACCTACAGGTATCTCACTGAATCACAAACATACTGTGTTCATTTATTTAACACCTCTCTCATAACTGCGTATTTAATAATGCATATTAGCTTAAAAGCATGGTTTATAAATATGCAAACGTGAATGACTGTTGGCCTATTTAGAAATAAAGTGAAGTCATTAGCTGAAATCTTAAATCCACTAAAACATTCTAAACAAATAAAATGAATGTATTGCTTTTTCCCTTTGAAACCAGTGTGGGACCCCTACATAGTGACTCTCTGTATGACATCAGTGCCAGTAAAGAGGGCTTTGTCCTGACTGCAGTGGAGGGAAGCACAGGAGACTTCAAGGCGTTTGCCCTCGCAGGAGGAGTCACTTTTGAGGTCAGTGTTGCATTAATGGCTTCTCATCACCTTGAACTTTCACAAGTGTTTTCCTTTTTATCAATCAAACGGTTCATTTGGTTTGCATTTTGTTTCTCTTGCCCCTCAGATAAAGGCAGAGGATGGTGTTCCTCTCTCTGGGGTTCTGCTGTCTCTCAGTGGGGCCAACTTCCGCTCAAACATGCTCACTCAAGACACTGGCCTTCTCACCTTCAACAACCTGGTACAGTCTTCTCAGCCCCTTAGTCGCTATGGTCATCTTCTGATGAGTTAAACACATTCGTTCTTCTGTACGATCCACCTTGTGCTGTTGCAAAACCTATTGACTTTGTTCTTTGCCCATACAACGAAACTCTCATTTTAAATGTTTACCTGTTATAAAAAACAGTGCATACGTATGAGTACAAGCAGAACGCATTGTTAAATGAAGTAGAAGTTGTCTTCATTTCTCCATCTCTTATCGCAGAGTCCTGGCCAGTACTATTTCAAGCCCATGATGAAGGAGTTCCGCTTTGAGCCCTCAGCACAAATGATTACAGTAGAAGAAGGACAGGTCCTCCATATTCCCATCGCTGGCTTCAAAACAGCTTATAGGTCAGCAATGTTAATATAAGCACTGCCTGTTAACATGCTTAGTTTTCCAGTTATATTATATGCATACAGTATGTACACCAAGTGCACAAATTGATCAAAAAGAAATGAAATTTCATTTATTCCTATTTTTATGATAATAATAATAGGCCTAATAAAAAAACTATGTAACAGCCTTAAATTAACTGGAAATGCCAAATGCCTCCTTAATATTGCCTTACTTTTGACACTTTCTGAGCAGGCAGCACGTTGTCATGTTGATTGGGTTGCCTTGTTTGAGCACAATGACACTGAGAACATTATATTTCAAACAACTGAAGCTCTTTTTTCCTCAAATGTAATCGGCTTATTCCAATAATCGTTCTATTTGTAATGTATACCAAACCTCATACTAAATGGTTCAACACGAATACGTGTATCGTAACACCCCAAGCGTCACACAGTCTTTCAGGAATCATTTATTTATTTCTTCTTGTTATTGGACGTGTCTCAGCTGCTATGGAACAGTGCAGTCAATAGGAGGCGATGCGGAGCAGGGGGTCGCTGTGGAGGCAGTGGGGCAGGAAGAGTGTGGCATGTACAGTGAGGACACGGTCACTGATGAAGAGGGACGCTTTAGACTCAGAGGCTTGCGGGTAAGACTACTGGAGAAAGATGTTTAGAAAAGCGTAAAGACTGATTAAAATTCACAAGAACACACATTTTACGATTCTCAACAAAGCCTGTGTTTCCTCCATGTCAATGTCAGCCTGGGTGTAACTACAACATTCAGCTGAGAGGAGAAGGAAACGATCACATCGAGAGAGCGTTACCGCCACACAAAACCATTGAGGTGAGTGTTCTCTTTTTTTTTTTTTTTTTTTTTTTTTTTTTTTTTTTTAAAGTTTCCATTTAATGTTTTTTATTTTTTTATTTTTGCGCGGTTTTAGGTGGGAAACACCGATATCGAAGGAGTAAACATAATCGCCTTCAGACAGATCAACCAGTTTGACCTGAGTGGAAATGTCATCACTTCTCCTGAGCATCTCCCGACTCTCTGGGTAGGTGCCGTGGTTTAAAACGCTTTCACTCATTTGATTACGCTTTGAAGTCACCGTTGTCCCTCCCTCTCTAAAGGTGAAGCTCTACAAGAGTGACAACCTTGACAATCCCTTCCAGAGCGTGTCTCTTGGCCAGTCCCTGTTCTTCCACTTTTCCCCTGCCACGTGATGGAGAGGTACTCTTTGTTCCTCTAAACGACTCCTATTTTTATGTTTAACTGTATTCCTATTTATTAATGCCCATACTTTGATTTAATCTGAAGAATGGTTGGTTGAGGCATCTTCTTGTCTTTTTGCAGAGCTATGTCTTGATGCTACACACGTCACTCTCTCGCTCCCAGTATGACTTCAAACTCCCACAAGTCTCGTTCACGTCTTCTGGTTACCACAAACATGTAACACTAACCTTTAACCCCAAGGTAACAACCTTTTTTTTTACATCCAGTGGTCAAAATCTTGTGCTAATGGATCATTCGTCCGTCGCGTTTGGTGTTAAAAGAGTTTAAACTCTTCTAAAGTTACATACATTTGTATAGCACTTGGTACAATATAGATTGTAACGATACGTGCATGAATAAATAAATGAACAGCTGTAAGCATATCAGAAAACAGTGGTGACGTTATTCAGCTCAAATCAGTTCGGTGGTGATTCATTTCAACAGCGGTGTCAGTGGTGCCGAGTTCATCAATTATTAAGCAAGTTCTATTCTGCGCTAAAGCAGCTCTACACAAGCCAACAGTCATCATCCAGTTCAATTTAGTTTATTGTCGATAGTGAATATATTAGTTATTGTCTTTTAAATCCTGAGTTCTTAGATTCAATCCGTATCAATTTGTTTGTCTTTCCAGAGGAAAATACCAGATCAGGATGTTGCCCAGGGATCTTTCATCGCCTCTACCGCTCACATTACTTCTATTGCTTGCCGTCTATAATCACGGCGGGTACCGATTTCTTTTTCTTTCAGAATCGTTACTGACTTTCACTAAAGCTCTAATGGCGCTGTGTAGATGACAATACAGTGTTGTTCCCAGGTGATCCCACTGCTTCTGCAGCTGGTCAGCCAGATCCAGGGAGTTCGAGGACTTGCTCAGGCCGGCGGGGAAGGAATCCCAGTGGATGAAGCCAAACGCCAATCAAAAGGCCAAAAACAAGACGTACATGAGATGAGGGCCAAGCCAGTTACTGCATTCAGATCTCACAAGCGTCCAGTGTCAGACAAGCACATAAGACCATGTCGGTCTGATCGGAAAATTCTATCATAAAAACAGTGCATATTTTTGGACATATTTATTCTTGCTGAATCTCAGAAGACCTACGTTTTTTTTTTTTTTTTTTTTGTGGTGTGTCCTGGTCACACAGATCCTTATATTTTACAGTCCTTAGCATGTGAATATGTCTTGGAGATTGTGTATTTATTAGTGCTGTCAAATGATTAATCGCCTCTAAGAGAAGTTTCTGTTTACATTATCTATGTGTGTGTGTACTATGGATATTATGTATATACAAATACACACACATGCATTTCATTATATATTTACATATGATATCATTTATATAAATGTACGTAAACACATGTAGATACATGTATATGCTGCTTGTGAGTGTCTTTTATATATACATAATAAATATTCACAGTACACAAATATATTATGTAAACAAAAACTTAAATTTTGGGAACAGTTAATCGTTTGACAGCACTAATATTTATGTTTGGGAGAGACTGCTCAGGAGGATGGCTGATTTAAGAAACTTCAAATGTGTGAGTTTTTTTGTTTGTTTTTGGTTATTTCAGTAGTATGAAGAGTAATAACTTAAGTAATTGATTAGTAGCCTGAATGACTAGATTTTATTGAACCACTCCAATTAATATCAGTTCAGATTTTTGTTTTGTTTTTATAAAACTACTAGAATTTGTAGATCTAAGTTGTAATTTGCAAACTTAAGCACCCTTACATTTTAAAAATATAGAGATTAATAAACATTTGACCCACTAAATTCATTTTATATGATTTTGTTACCCTGAAATGCCACAAAACAACTAAAACCTTAAAAAATGTTTCAAGTGTTTCAGTTCCTTAAAGGTAAATGACTTGCTGCTACCATTTGATGGGTTCAGTACATATTCATTCCACTGCGTTCATATGATCATCATTTGATAAAATCTGTGGTTAGAGGAAAAACAAATAATAAAGTGTTTTGGAAATTATTCATTGTGTTATGGACATTTGTTGTTTAGACAAAGTCATCTCATGTATCTGAGACGAAGAACATTTGAAATATTTTAAATGTATTTTTGTAATGTCATACTAGATTAAACATTACACATCATTTATGCGTTGTGACAATACTTGTACATAACCATAAAAACAACAGTAAAAGAAATGCATGTAAATTATGCTATATAATAGTAAAAGTTATATATGATCTATTTGGTTTTCTTAGGAACAGGATAGACTAAAGTATTCCATTCAATCAGCCTGAAATGTTGACGGAAAATCAGGATTAATAGGAAAATAGCTATTCTATCTGGTCAAGATGTGTATATGGGAAACCGCTATGTTTATGCTTTTACAACATGAACACAAAGTTTTATTCTTGTCTGATGTATTATTAAATAGGGATTAAGGTGTTATTGGTTAACTCTTCTGAACTGCAGTTTATGAACATGTATAGGCTATGTACTATACTTTGTATAAAACTTTATATATATATATATATATATATATATATATATATATATATATATATATATATATATATATATATATATATACACACACACACACACACACATGAAAGGCTCACGTTTTAGGTTACACCTTATTTTAA
Source organism: Puntigrus tetrazona (assembly GCF_018831695.1). Taxonomy (NCBI): domain Eukaryota; kingdom Metazoa; phylum Chordata; class Actinopteri; order Cypriniformes; family Cyprinidae; genus Puntigrus; species Puntigrus tetrazona. Next base: position 7,572,051 of record NC_056704.1, on the reverse strand, counting down.
GGGATCCTTGTTACAGTGTAATTATACATGTTAGTTCTGAGTAATAGTAACATTAGTATCATATGGTCACGGTGTGGCATAGGGTTACTTGCATATAATAATGCATAGTTTTGTTGTTGTTATAAAAGTACACGTAACGTAACAAGAACGCTTTAAAATAAAGCGTTACCTCATTTTACCTTACATTTATCGCAGTATGAATACAATAACCGTGCATTTACAATTCACTTGTGCTTTTATTACACTTTTGTTCTTGCATGAATAATAGCCTGTATCCTTATGGTAATTAATTGCTATAGTTATTACTACTACTACTACTACTACAGTTATTGTTATTATTTCTGAACTTAGTTTGGTGTTCTACAGCACTGTTATCAAAAGAAAGAAACTGGGAACTTCTTACATGGTTCTCATATCGTCTTATATTTGATTTATGTATTATTACTGTAAACAGCGCTCGTAGAAGCGGAGATTTTGGGGCTGAATCGCCGCTTCGGGTACTAATGATGCGGTATGAACGGTTACGCTGAAATGTTTCCGAATCTTTAAGACCCGGAGGTGGTCCGTCGCTCCATCTCATTGATTACGTATTTGAAGCCGTCTCTTGAAGCCGGTGGTCAGCGCGTCTTAATTGACAAGTGCGTCCGGTCTCTCAGCCCCGCTCCACGGGGTGGTGTCGACACAAGTCAACACCTGCAGCCATTTTACGCTCCGATGTAAAACATCACGGTGATGCCGTGAATCAAATCCGTCTCTGAGCAGCCCGCCTGCACCCTTGAATCCAGCAGGTCAAAAATGGTGAAAAGAAAGAGCCTGGATGACAGCGACCAGGAAAACTGCCGGGGGATCCCGTTTCCGATCCAGACCTTCCTATGGAGACAGACCAGGTCAGTGATTTAGTCGTGGCATAACAGGTGTTTTCTGCGAGTGATTAGTCGGTTTCCCTCGTAGATGGCTCCCGCAGAGCGGCTCTCATTCGTATGCGTCCCTCATACCGGTCTCTGAGTGGATTTCTGTCGCGCTGGTGTCTCGTGCGTCATCTTTTCACACACCGCCGCACCTTCTGTGTTTTACCGTGAAACCCTGAACAAAATTCGCGGGATATTGCCTCGAATGTTTCCCCTTCGGAGAGCCGTCGTGCTGTCGGGTCCTCAGCCGGAGCTCGCCGCGGTTCAGTTTGGGTTGAAAACCGTGTGTCCTTGCCGGCTCGAGTGCGGCTTTATTATTTTATACAGTTTTATGGTGCGAAACTAAATGAAAATGTGTCTTTTACAGCGCGTTTTGCGGCCGAAGTTAGGGAAGCAGTACAGAAGCCTCCTGTGTGGTGAGTGTGTTAATAATCAGAAGCGAACACCTTCACCTGTGAATGAGCTTTCCTCCATCTCACAGGCTAGAAACCTAAATACACGTGTGCTAGCTAATTAACTGATTTAAGCTTAATATACCGTCCTATTCAAACACCCCCAAAATAGCTCAGTCATTCTTGAGAAGTGGGACTAAACAGGGTGCATAAAAATAAATAAAACCTTGTATGAAACTACTTGTATACATGAAACTACATTTGTGTTTACTGAGCTGCTACAAACGCCCCACTTTTTAACGTTTCAAAACTCTCATGTAAGCAGAGGATTGCACTTTCACACATGACCTACAATGCCGCAGGAAATATAATGTATCATAATGAAATATTGTATAAATGTTTAGCTGACGGAGGTGAAAGATCCGACCGTGTTGAAGAACACCTGAATTTTTAGTCGTTATAAGCGTTAAATACATTGAATCGAACAATTACTGTATTAAAACAAACTAGCAGTGAGTATATAAGAGTCAGATTTAAATATTCTGATAAGTCGTTGGAACACTAAATCTTGTGGTGTCACTGTAAAACAACCATGCTTTGATATGAGATAGTATTAAGTGTTAATAAAACAAAGCATTTTCATAATTTTTATCCATTTTGTAGAGTATACAAGAAGTATTATAGATTTCACATAAAAATCTAATTAATTTGAAGAGTGTTAAATACAAAAAAATAAATAAAATAAAAACAATTATACATATATAATATATATATTTTTTTAACCTAATAGCTGTTTCATTTGCTGGACATGGTTTGTTTCATGTCTCAAGAATGACTGAGCTAATATTCTGACAAACAAAAAAAAAGAAAGCCACACACACATATATAATCAAAGCTCATTTACATTTGTAGGCCTAATACTGTATAGCCTCTATAGACATAAATAAAAAATGGCATAATGGTAAATTATTTCAAACAAATGTCATACAATTTTTACTGTAAATTTATATGTCTTTTTTAATTTCCAAAAGAGTACATTTATAGTATTTTATTAGTTATAAGTATATTACTTTAAAAATGTTTAATTTTTCACCATATATTAAGGGATACACCATTCCTCAATTATCGGATTTTACTTGAGTACTCTTACAGTAGTTTACTGTTAAAATAAATAAATACAGTGTTTATCTTCCTTAAGTGTTTATTTTATTTTTTTATTTATTTTTTAAACTGAGGTTAAAGTAATGAACTACGGATTTGCTTTTTATAACGTATTTACAACCCTGCCTTTCAAGACTGTTAATCATGAATTTAATTGTGAATATTTTGTTTTATCGACAGTTTTCTTCCATTAAGAAATAAAAACAAATCTGCATTCAGTTCTGTTAGTAATAATAATAGTAATTATTATTATTATTGTTTTATTATTATTGGTTTTAGTATTAGTCTTGCTTCTTTCTTGTATACAAATAATACTGTAACAAAAAGAAGTAACCATTGAGTAAGTGCTCTTGAGGATTACGTCTCATGCTTTTATCCTGCGTATAGTCATTCGAGCGGGTGCTGGTGGAGAACAAACTCCACGGCCTCTCTCAGCCCTCACTGAAGCCATCCAGAGCATCTCTCGCTGGGAGCTGGTCCAGGCCGCTCTGCCTCATGTTCTCCACTGCACTGCCATCCTTCTCTCGAACCGCAACAAGCTGGGTAGGAGCTCCACTGCCATTTCTATGTCCTTCGTGCGTTTGGGGCGAATTCATTTTGTGGTTAATTTTATTGATCAGCATGTCCACAATCTCTCTTCACCAGGACACCAGGATAAACTTGGGGTGGCTGAAACTAAACTCCTTCATACTCTGCACTGGATGCTTCTGGAGGCGGCCCAGGAGTGCCACCAGGAGCCTGGCCTGGGACACGGGTGGTCGGGGGCAGCAGTGGTAGCAGTAGTGCCTACCTTCAGCCCAACCAGGGTCTCACGGACCGCAATGGCAGCACAACCGAAGAAAATGAATATGCCCGTGCCAAACTCTACCACAAGAACATGGCCACTGTGGAGCTCTTTGTGTTTCTCTTCGCCCCCCTCATTAACCGGATCAAGGTTGGAGCTTTTTCTGTTAATATATATATATATATATTTTTTTTTTTTTTTTTTCTTCTGGCACAAGGCCAGTTTGAGAGGGTTCATGGAAGTTCCTGCTTTGCCATCTTAAAAATTGTACATCAGTGTTATTGTGCATGCGTTGTAATGCCAGTTTTCCATGATTTGCTCTACGTTGTTGCTGTACATTCTTGATTTTTCACTAGAAATGAGGTTAGCAGAAGTGAGTTTCATTACAGCCTGTTGAACATCAATGTACAGCTAGTTTAATTTCCAGCTTGTTGTATGAATTAAAATAAAGCATATTGTAATTATTATAGTGTAACATACTAACTATATACATGTTTTTTCATTTTGTAAATACTAAATTATTAATTTAGCTTAATCTGCCAAAAAAAATTATCTATAATTCTGCATTTGGCAGGAGTCAGACCTCACCTTTCGACTGGCTGGTGGACTTGTTATTTGGCAGCCAATGTGGGAGCACCGTCAGCCCGATGTTCCTGCTTTTTCTTCCCTTGTCAAACCCATGCGTAACATTGTTACAGGTCAGATTTCTGTCATTCTATCTCTTCTGTCCTCAAGGACAATTTAATGATTGCTGTGTTTTACCAGCGTTGAACCCGAAACACAAATCTATCTTTATGTGTGCTGATACATTCACGCTATCTCTGCTATATTCTCCACAGCTAAGAGGAACTCTCCAGTGAATAACCAGTGTAGTCCTCATGATACCAGTAACCCGTGCCCTGCAGTGAGTATTCAGACTGTGATTTGCAGCTGCACAGCCCCTTGTGGCTCATTTAGTCCTGGCGTATATTAATTTACTCTCGTAGCGCATTAACATCATTGTTCGGCCGGGGTCATGTGATTTCCTCTTCTATCTGGGCTTTCAGGTGGTATGTGAATCAGCCCAGCCAGACTCCTCCTCCCCCTCGGTGACAGGGCAGAGCTGTCGCCGTGGCAACTCTGTGGAGAAGGGAGGGTCCTCGCAGCAGGCCTTTGAGAAAGGATTTTCACAACCAAAGAAGTGAGTGTTTCTACATACAGGTGGTGCATGGAGCGCAATCCTGTTTATCCATCTGTTTTGAATTGAGGGAAAACATCGTTGTCAGTATAGGAAAAAATCATATTAAGACTTGTGGTCTGACATAAATGGCACAATTTTATAATAAGTTTGCATAAATCATTGATCAGTTAATGCAATAGCTATCATGAAATAATAATACTTTTACAGTACTTTTTTGTTTGTTTATTAAAGAAGTCTCTTCTGCTTACCAAGCCTGCACTCATTTGGTCCACAATTCAGCAAAAGCAGACATTTATTCCTGTGATCACAATTTTATTAAATATTCAGCATCATTACTACTGATTTAAGTTTCACATGATCCTTCAGAAATCATTCTAATATGATAATTTGCTATTAAACATTTTTTTTACAATTATTTTATTAGAATTTTTTTATTGTATTGGGGGTGGGGGTACAGAAATGAATACTTTTATTTAGCAAGGATGCCTTAAGTTTGATGATAAAGATTTAATTGTTGATTTGATATTACGAGATTTGATGTTACAATTGAATTTTTATTTCAGATAAATGCTGTCTTTCTGAACTCTAATTTATACCATATTAAAACCTCTTTATATCATGCTATATTTTTATTACAATCTTCCTCAACTAGTTTAGAGTTTTTTATCTCGAAACTCGTTCTATGTTAGCTAGATAAACAGTCTCCAGACTCCCATCTGTCACAGCGTTAGTCTGTGCCTGCGTTCGCACTGCAGTTGCCAGGCAACCATTCTGAGCAATCTCAGTCTGAACTTGTTTCTGACCATCATTTTCTGTAACAAATCTCTCTCTCTCTTTCTTTTCGCTGAAAGTTTCTCAGTCCCCGGTGGCATCTCTGTATCACAGCGAGCAAGGTATGCCACCTATTTTGATGTTGCAGTGCTGCGTTGCTTGATGCAGCCTCACTGGACGGAAGAGGGTGTGCACTGGGCCCTCATATACTACCTGCAGCGACTGCGTCAGATACTGCAGGAGAAGCCTGAGCGCCCGCCTGAGCCCCTCATACCCCCCTTACCACGGCCCCGCAGCAGTTCCATGGTGGCCGCTACCCCTTCTTTGGTTAATACTCACAAAACACAGGTAACAGTCCTGTCAGTTAGCTGACTGTGTGTTTTTACATAGCAGTTTCAGATGATAATGGGCGGTGTATTAGGTTCTGGTGGGGCCAGGGTTATTATTTTTATGCTACGGTCATGATAATCAATAATGGCCGATATTAAAATTCCACACAATCTGGAAAAATGTGAACAACATAAAACAAGTGGAAGATGGTGGCAAAGTAATCTTAATGTAAAAATAAAGAATAATTTACTTGCACAATTTAATATCTAATACCAGATTATATATTTGAAATATAGACCCATAGTGATAAAAAAAATACAGATGTGGTACTAATTCTTTTTTAAATCCACAAATGACACTCTGAAAATTGTAGGAGAAACACACACACGACAACGAACAAAGGAAATGAAGAAACAGGGCTTATGTAACAGGAACATGATCAAGTAAAAGCAGAACAGGGTACTATGGACAAGAAACACAGGCAAACAGGCACAGAACGTAGTAAAAGGAACATAACACTGGTACTATTAAAATTCTGTTAATGTTTTGTTGATGAACGGTGTTGTGTGAGATAATAAGATCAGTCCATGTGGATGATTTAAATGCTTTTGTATGTGCCTGCATGTTGGACATGATTTTGCCTGTCCAGTAATAAAACCCAAAGATGCCACTAATGAGTAATAGGGATAACTGGGCAATCTTACAATTAAGATAAAGTTCACTATACACGATCAGGACGTGCGATTGCAACTTTAAAACTTTTCTGTAAAAACAAAATTCTGTAAAAATGCATACCTTTGATACCCTGTTTTTTTGCTTTGCCATTTTTCTAAGGATATGACTTTGAAATGTAATGAGGAAAGCAGGTCTTTGAGCTCTGAGACCTTCTCTAAAGTATCAGTTACCAACCTCAGGAGACCAGCAGTCCCTGACCTCTCCACTGAGATGGGCATGAACATATTCAAAAAGGTATATTTTATGTAAAAACCTCTAATAAAATCACATGCTAGGTTACTTGATTTTGCATTTTATTGCAGTTATCTGCATTTCATTTTGTCTCACTTTTGTTTCGTCTTTTTTTTTAAGTTTAAAAACCGAAGAGAAGATCGAGAGAGAAAAGGCTCTATCCCATTCCACCATACTGGGAAGAAACGGCAGCGTCGAATGGGTGTACCTTTCCTGATGCACGAGGATCACCTGGATGTCTCACCCACACGTAGCACCTTCTCGTTCGGAAGCTTCTCTGGACTGGGAGACGACCGCCGCACACTGGACCGAGGGGGTTGGCCTTCCACTATCATGGGTATGTTGGACCCTACGAATCCATTTTATTTTGTCCTATATGCTGTTTTTTTGTAGACAGCAATTGGGCCCGTTTCCCAAATTCTATTTTATTTATCCCAAGATTTATTTGTGCTTTCTCCAATTGCATGCACTTTGAGATTATTTACAAATTATTGCCATATTGTGGCTTTTTTTCGTTGCGTTGAAGGGAAGTTAACCCGTCGTGGAAGCTCAGATACTGCCGGAGATGTGGACAGTCTTGGAGCAAAACATTTTCACTCCCACCACAACTTGCCTGAACACTCCAACAGTCACAGCGACAATACCATCAAAGAGGGTGGTAAGCAAATATATAGCACAATCACAGTATTAATTATGAATCCATTGCAGTTAATCTTTGTTGGAATTAATAAAGATGAATAAAATGCAACAGGGGTTTTCAATCTGCGGGCCACAGTGAGATGCTAATGGGTTCGCTGAACATTTTAGAGAAGAAATAAACGTACAAATAAATTTGGATGGATAATAATCATTTGTGATTTTGACTCATTGACTTCTTTCTCAGTTCGTTCCCAGATCTCCACCATCACCATGGCTACATTTAACACAACTGTGGCTTCCTTTAATGTAGGCTACACAGATTTCTTCACAGAGCACATTAAGAAACTGTGTAACCCCATTCCCATCCCTGAGATGCCGTGTGAGCCGCTGGCCTGCTCCAACCTTCCCCGAAGTCTGACAGACTCCTGCATCAATTACACATCGCTAGAGGACCGAGAAACTATTGAGGGCACTAACAACTTCATTCTGAAAAATGGCATGCTGGACCTCATGGTAAGGCCCGAACGCAGAGTGACAAATTCGCTTATACACTTTCGGTCAAAGTTTTAAATAATTAGGATTTTCTTACATTGTTAAATAAAGGCTCTTCATAATTTATTTTAATTTGATGCATAGTTTTTAGTAATGGTTCTTAAAATTATAAGTGTTTTTTTCTGGTAAAATATTTTTTCAGGCTTGAATCAAAAATCTAAATTGTGTCATTAGTCACTTATTATTGCTAAATAAAAATTTTAAACATTTAAAAGTAGTGTGTCACAAGTTTCACAAAAAGCAACACAACTGCTTTTAACATTAATAATAATAAATGTTTCTTGGGTAACAAATCAGCATATTAGAATGTATTCTAAACAAATGCAGATTATAAAATATTTTTAAAACAAATTAGAATACTTAACAGGTGTTCAATAATTATAACTAATATTTCACAATATTATTGTTTTAATGTCAAATTATTAATTACGATGAATCGCAAAAAAAAATCATAAAAATATGTTATGATAGTTATGATTTAAGATAGTTATAATATAAATTAAATGGATATAAATATAGATATGTACATACATGTAACTATTCTCTACATATATTCTGTATGTGTGTTTATTTATATATGCATAATAAATATACACAGAACACACACATATATTATGCAAACAACAACTTTTATTTTGCAATTAATCATTTGAAAGCACTATTTATTTATCCAAAAAATGCATAAAAGACTTCTTCAAAACATAATAAAATAATTACAGTATTTCAAACTTTTTACTGATAGTATTTAGATTTTAAGTTATTTTAAATTGAGTTCACCCCAGTAAAATATGATTAGATCTGACCACACGCTTCATGATATGAGTAGTGAGTAGTGTGTTGTTTTTAAGGCTATTCTGCGGGCCCTGTATGCCGTACTCACCCATGACATCAGTTCTCGGATTTGCGACGTGGCTCTCAACATCATCGAATGCCTCCTGCAGCTGGGGGTGGTGCCCAGTGTGAGTAAGAAAGCCTCCAAACCCGAGGACAAAGAGGCGGAGCGTCCAAAGGAGGGAGCCAGTCAGAGTGCGGGTGGAGCTCAGGGGAGGCGGCAGGAGGCACAGGAGCGGCGCCGAATGGAGGTGGTGGAGGAGATGGAGGAGGGGGTGGAGAGAGCCGTGGAGGAAGCAGAGATGATATAAAGAACAACAAGGACAACCAGGTATTATATCTGCTGTGTGAATGAATATGCGAGAGTAATTATCAAGTAAGATGTTCATGCATTTTTTTAAATCATCAACAGGATGGAGACACTTCACTCAGCACTCACAGGTTGGCTCTCACCATGCTCATTAAGATCGTAAAAATCACTCGGCTGTGCGTGCGGTTGTGGTGAAGGCCATCGTGGGCTTTCTGAGACCGCCTTCCGGATGCAGGTCTATATGTGTACACTTAAAATATCAGTTCACAGTACAGATTCAGATTAACCTTTACTTTTTAAGAGGTTATGGTTTAATCACTGATCTCTTTCAGACCTTGCAGTAATGCATATATATATATATATATATATATATATATATATAGTACTGTATATGCAATTGCATGTAGCAGTTTGTCTCCAACAAAGGTGAATGACCCTATGCTCTGTCCTATTTTTTAGGCGCAGAATTGTTTGACTACTCTGTACAAGCTGGATAAGGTGCAGTTTCGGCAGACTATGAAAGAATATGTTAATAAGGATTCGCTCAACAACATTGTGGATTTCCTGCACGCCCTACTTGGCTTCTGCATGGAACCAATCACTGACAGTAAGAGGGCAGAGCTGCACTTATGAAGTGCATGTCTTTAACATGCCCAGGCATAGTTTTTAATCCCTTTTATGAAATCTCCAAAGATATCATGAGCCTCATTTTCATGCATCAGTAATAGAGATGGATTTGTCTTTTCCTAAAAGAGAGATCAATTTCATTATAGTATGATTATAGAGCTGTGTATCGAACTTGTATTTAAAACTTAGAATACTTTCAAGTGAAATTTAAAACAATAAAACATTACCAGTCAAAATTCGGACTAATTAAGATTTTTAGAATGTTTTTAAAGTTGCTTATGCTCATCAAGACTGCATTTATTTTATTAAAAATACAGAACTACTATTATGAAATATTGCAATTTAAAATAACTGCTTATTTAATCCAGTTATGTTAAAGCTGAATTTCACCATATTTTAACGATTTCTGGAAACAGAAATCAGTTATTTTAAATTGTAATATTTCACAATGCTACTGTTTTGACTTTGATCAAATAAATGCAGCTTTGGTAAACATCTTAAATTATTCAAAACCTTTGACAGGTAGTGTAATGCAATAAAAAAATTACTCTAGGGTTCTGTAAAATTCATTCAAGCGAATTTTAATGAATAAACAGCTCTCTGAAATACTTCATTCTGATTGGTGAATAATAACTCCTAAAAGTATATATTGTCCATGGCAAGATACGTTGCTATTTTCATGTCTCTTGTATAACTGGTCATCTGTTTTCATACCAACTTAGAATAGCTCATTGGTGACTCAAAACTGGAAGTTTTAATTCATTAATATGTTGAGGATAAAGCTTTGATAGATGGCTAGAAGCAAGAAAATGAAACCATTGCTTGGAAGAACAACTAACCGGTAAGAGACATAAAGGGCTGAAAGAGAGAAAATAGATGAAGTTACATTTTACATGGTAGCTAATTATGTTAAATAACTCATTTAAATGTATACAGATTAATATTATACTGTTAAGGACCATTTATTTTGTTGACAGTTTAGCTTTTTTAAGCAATAAGTAGTAGGGGTGTGGCGATATCCTCGCGATAGTTTGAAGTGTCCACACCTGACGCGCGCGGCACAACAAACCTCCCACACAAAACTGTTGCCGCGTTCTATTTATGACGTGCTGACGCAAATTCCAAACGGTTTTCAACGGTCGCTTTATCGCGTCCAGTGTAGGCAGACCTGGGGCCGGCGTATATTTTACTTTCCGCGTTCCGTCTCAGCCGCGTCCGCACAGCTTTCAAAGTATTCAGTCGCAGATTAGTGCGGACTACGACGCCGACTACTTCGTTTACGCTCGTTTAGCATTCTACTCGCGCATGCGCAGGGTGGGCGGCCCTCTTGGCGAAAATGGCGTAATGCGGAAAGGGACGAGGTACTATTTGGCCTTTAAGTTGCAGCAGAGCAGTTGTTTCCTAAATCTTTTTGAAACACATTTGTGTTATTAAAAAAATATTTTGCAATTTTTGTGTGTAATTACTTTCCTGTCAGTTCCTGCCAGTCGTTATGGGGAAACCAAGCCCGTTCAGATTTAAACAGGTGGTACAGTACCTGATTCAATTTCTGGGTTAATATTGTCCAAAAATTACCTGCTGACTCTGCAGTTAAGTGTCATTTCTTTTAGTAGACTGGAGTGAGTAGCTTTTCATATGAACACTGTGGCTGTCACATTCCATTTATCAGAACATCTGGATATTTCTGTGTCATATCACGTGTCTCAGATAAACAACAGAAATGTAGCTTTATAATCAGAACAGATCATAACACCTAATATAGCAGCAGAATCATTTAGTTTCATATGTCAGGGCTCTTTTCAGAAGATTATATGATTAGCTTCTTCACACTGAATTAGATTAGAGTGAATCCACACGGTTTGGTGGTTGGGTACATCTATCCAACATCAAAAATGCATATTTAATTTAGGAACGGACATGCCAGCAATGGCATTGCAGTTCTATCACAATAAAGAAGCCTTCAAATACATTAAAAGGCCACGTGCTACAAAGTATTGAATGAGAAACATGAAGCAAATGCTACAAAATAAGCTGGAAATACAGATCGTCTCTACATTTTTTTAATGTCATTCGTTTCTCGCTCCTTGGCCTCTTCTGTCTTCTGCCTTCATGTCTGCCAGTAGTACTTTCTTCCTTTCCTTCTTTCTGTCTGTCTGTCTGTCAAACTCCACTGTTTGTACCCCAGTCCTCATCACTCAACCTTTCAGCAGACTTGCCAAACATCATATTGACAGTGCCAATTCTCATTGTTTGTATTTTCAATTCTGACGGAATAAAAACAGCAAGACAAGCTGAATTTCGATTGATTTCTGGCAAGTTAGTGAACATGAGTGAGTGTTATAAAAATGATATCCCTATGTTTTATTTAATTTTTTTTTGTCCTCTTTTGCATCTGTGTGTGCCTGGATGTGTGTTTTGGAATGAGTTGGTGTTTCCTGACTTACGAGTACATGTCTGTGCTGGCCTGACACCAATGTTGCCCACCATCTTTTCTCTTGCAGAATACGGCAGTGCAGGTGAGAGGTCCAGGAGGGCGAATAAAAGAAACATCGGTAGATACACAATATCTAAATTTACTGCCAAAACTAGGCATTACACCCATTCCTGCACTCCTCACAATGTCCAGGGTGATGCTCTCGCCTGTAGTAGAGCTAAACAGTGCTTAGGCTTTACCGAATAAACAATCTAAAACCGGCTTTATAAGATCCAGCTAAACTAAACTCAGCATTGCTGTGAAATCAGAGCATGACCTGATTGTTAGGTCTATTACTATCTCTCAGGCCACAGTCACTTGCATGTATGCAAACCTTCAAAACCCCGCACAAATCACTTTTTAGGTTTTCCTATCATACGTGCTATTGATTTTTTCCCCCTTTTCATCTTGTAAACATCAATGCTTCCTGCTTCCCCTTATTGTTTGGCACTTATGGCTGAGCCTCAGTGATTTTGCCCAGACATGGCAGCCGGGTCACAGTTGTTCCTCTGAGATGACTTGTTTGTGTTCGCAGACAAGGCTGGCTTCGGGAACAACTTCACCACCGGAGGAGACAAGTCTCTGGCCCAGAGCATGGAGACTGTGGTGGTGGGCTGCATGTTCAAGTCTCTCATCACGAGATGTGCCTCCACTACACATGAGCTTCACAGTTCTGAGAACCTGGTGAGAGGGCTGCATTTAACTCATCAGCTGGCAAATGTTTGGTCTTGAGTTTACATTTGGTGAAAGTTACGCTAACCGCACAATAAAACAACACGTAAAAAGACTGCTTCGTGTTTAAACATGGAAATATGAAATCCTAAAACAACAGCAAAACATCAATAGAATGACACAGCAACAGCCATGCAAGCACACAGAGTGACAGCTCACAAGCTTCAGAAGAAAACATTAAACATGTATATAAAACACAGCAGACACAATTATGACTTAATAAAATAATAACACACGGCTAAATTGTACAATGACAACCATAAAATAATTCAAGCATGCATTTTCCAGCTCTCATGGAAAAGCATGATTGACTAATAGAGGTGGACCTGAAATGAATGTCACAGTCCCCTCTTTGAGTAGATCTTGTAGATCTTTTGTATTTTTTTTACTTAATAAAAATACCAAGTGGAGGAGGAGCTTTTCCATTTGGGTTTTAAAACATCAAACAGGCCTCAATGTATTTTGTAAGATAACATTTGCCCAAAATATCACTGTTGGTAAGTATTGGGTTTTCTGTCTGACACTTTATATGCCTGCTTGTACAAGGAGAAAATAGCGTTCAGTGTTGTACTTTTAACTTGAAATCAAATTGTCAGTTTATAGTCAGTTTAAAGTAGTTTATACAATTTATACATAATTCTGTTGCTGTAGTTGGTAAGCAGTTTCTTATATACCTAAAATTAGACAGATTGTATTTAGTTATTTGCAATACTTTCTTTACTTGTTTTTTTTTAGTATTCTTCAGTTTAATCAGATGTAGGTCACGATAGAGAAAAGTAAAATTGTCCCTATTTCTTTAAATCATGACTACGCTATACTGTGGGATGTAAAGTTAAAGGCACAAATTACAAATGATCAAATCACAAATTAAAGGCACACCTTTTCCTCTAAATCACAAAAAAGAGAACGTCAAAGATAGCTGTACACATGCCACATGAATTAATTTAGCTGCTGTTTGCAGTTGATCAACAATAATTAGGTGTATTCAGCTTGAAGTGCTGCTTTGTCATACACCTTGTTAATAGCTGGTACGTGCAAATGGTAATCAGTTAGTAGACTGTAAGTAAAATATTTAGAAAAATAGAAAAGGTGATAGTCATTAGACATTATCAGTTATGCATAATTCGCTATCATATGAACAGAGATTTTTCTTAATGCCTTGCGTCTGCCTAGGACAGTTTTAGCACTAGTTTCATTTTGAGTGCTTCTGTGTGGAAAATTAATAGCTGATAATTACCTGTGCAGAAAAAGAATAAATATCTGGTAAATAAGTTTCTGTTTTCCATGTTTCTCTTTTCACACATTCACACTCCGGCTTTCTCTCATTACATCTAAACACAAAAACCAGGGCCTGTATTGTGACATACGTCAGCTGGTACAGTTTATCAAGGAGTCCCATGGAAATGTCTTCCGACGCGTGGCTCTGAGTGCCCTTCTGGACAGCGCTGAAAAACTCAACACCACTAAAAAAACAGACGAAAAGGAGGACACCAAGCCATCATCAGCAAAAAAGTACATGCATAAGTTTTCTGGCGTGACACGACTGTAGCTATCCATGTAGCTATTTGCTTACTTCACTTTAACATTTATCTGTTTATCAATTTGAACAGTTGAAAATATTTGTAATGCCTAAATCACATGGACTGAGTGTATGTGTTTGTTGTTTGTCTTTCAGTGACGAGCAAATCCCAGGAGCGCTTTTAGGAAGGAAAGACTTTTGGAGGAAGATGTTCAAATCTCAGAGCGCTGCCAGTGATACAAGCAGCCAATCAGAGCAGGATACGTCAGAGTGCACCACCGCCCACTCCGGCACTACCACAGACCGTCGCTCACGATCACGCTCCAGAAGGATTTCACTACGCAAGAAACTCAAACTGCCCATAGGTTGGTTTTTGTGAAAGAGAAATGATTTACAAACATATTGTCTCTGTTCCTTGGTTTTTCCATACAATGCACCTAATTACCATCTTCATTATGTTACTTCATGCCCTTGACTACCCTGTTTCTAAATTTCTTTAATTACAGTATAACTAGGATTCAGGTTTCATAATATTCCATATGGTGACTTTTTACCTGTAACATAATATCTACAAATGTATAATTTCCATACATGGATGGTTCTTTAGGATTCATTTTCTCACTCTAATATGAAGATATGGATTATATGTGTTAATGTCCATGCAACACATAGGTAAGACTGCAGTAGTTCTTGGTTGAACACAACTGTATGCATATTTGTAATGCTTGCACATCAGAGATTGTAAAGTTAATATTAGGACTTGAATAAACCAATAAACTCTATTTTAACTTGAGCTGTAATTTGTTTCCTGTTGTGTTAGGGACCTGAATGTTATGAAAAATCATTCATATCTCTGTTCTTTCCTTTTGTCACCAGCATGCCATAGGAAAGTTCGCCATCCACTCACTCTCTCGTGTTACGTATGTGTGTTGTGTTTTAGTAATGCAGCCTCATCATACAGTGTCATAATGAAAGCTTTAGTTCTGAACAACAATGCATTCAAAGGTTTATTTATTTGTAATGCTTTTTTGTACTGTGAGTGTATGAGTTATTTGTATATTTTTGTGTGTTTATGCGGTATGAGCCGGGCCACCAGCATGAAATCTTTCCTCGCACATTCCTTTTGGCTTGTTTGCACTTCCGTTTAAAGGGTACCTGAGTGCAAACCTGAATAGGTCTCAGAGTAACAAGAGGGCTAAACTAACTTTATTTCATGTAACCATTTCACTTGTGGAACAGGAAACTGGCTGAAACGCTCCTCTCTTTCTGGTCTGGCTGATGGGGTGGAGGACCTACTGGACATCAGCTCTGTGGACAGACTGTCCTTTATCAGACAGAGCTCCAAGGTGAGGGCAAATCTCTGGATTTACTGATTAGTAAGGTTAGAATTAAGATTAAGATGGTCAATGACAAATAAGAGTGTTCAAGATAATACAAAAATGTAGTTTAGAACACATCTGCAAAGTTCTGTATTATTATCCATGTAATATAATATTATCCATGTTGGTTTCATATAGGTTCATAAATTTAGTTTGATCGATCATCAAGTAAACACATGCTTTCTTTGGATGCATGTGGTTATATTTTATAAAATTAAAATGAATCTGAGTCAAAAATGCCTTTACCATTGTAATTTTGCTTATCAAAGATGTTTATTCCCGTCGTTATTAAGTATTGTGACGGCCTGAGTGGTGGCCGCACATGAGTGGTAATATACCCGTATCACCTTTTTCACACACGACACATTTTTTTGTAAATCATGTTTATTTATGGTTTAGTTTAACTTTCTTGTCAGTTGCATTTAATCACATAAGCATACATGATTTATAACTTTATTTTCCATAGGTTTCATTTATAACATACATTGTTACTGATTTGGAGTGCACACAAATTAGTTGCTTTGTATGTGTTATTTACCTTTGTTTCTATTTTGAGTTAAGTTTACCAAGCGACGTGTGGCGACGATTGTCAGGCCCAAGTACTTCAACTTCCTGGTGTGACGGAAATTAGAGTCCGGGTGGAAACTGGGAATTTAAAGGCAAACGGGTCTCCCTGGACGTATTTATCATTCGGAGAGATGGTCGGGGACGAGCAAGAAAGGAAAAATTGCTGATTTTATTAATTATATTTAGTTGTCTATTTGTTGTTTGGTTATGGGTTAGGTTCTTTGGGGATGATTTAGTGTTTCTTTGTGCTAGGTTTATCTTTTGATTTGATTCATCTTGTTAAATGTGAAGTATTGTTGATTTCCCTCTTAATTTGTAATGGGCCCATCTTTCTCTTTATAAGCTGTTGTGTTGTCCATTTTTGGGGCTTTTTGTTTTTGGTCTGTTTCTGTCTGTCTGGTTTGTTGTGTAAAGTTACTTTCTTGAGTTTAATTAAAAGGGTTTTTTTCTGGTGACGGCTGGTGTTCCTTGTCTTTGACCTCTCGGTCCCTCACATATGGTGTCAGAAGTGGGATATTCCAGCCAGTCAAGGACACCAAGCTGTTTTATTTCTTTTTTTGCCCCACGTGGTAGTGTTTTGTTACTGTTATGAGCCGTGCTTCAAAGAAAGGTATACCTAAAGCACCTCCCCTGCAGCAAGAGGAAGAAAAAGGTGAGGAAGACCAGGATGTGGTGGAAGGAGTTGAAAGGGGCAAGGCAACTGGAGATCAGGATATCTCAGTGAATGAGTTGGCAAATTTACTTCGGGCCCATATGGCAAGGATGGATGGCCAGGAGGCCACAAGAAAGCAGGAGCAGGCAGCTCAGGAGCGACGCTTTAAGGCTTTGCAGCACCAGTTCAGTCTTTTGCAGTTGGAGGTCCAGGCACGAACCTCGCCTAATCCTTCCTCTCCAAATCTTCCCTTACCTGATACAGGCCAAGAGGGCCCTGATGTGGATTTGGCAGTTTCTGATGGACACTCTGAGGTGTCTGTTCCTCAGCGAAGTTGTAATCCAGTGGAGGGCAGTATAGGTCCACCATTGTCTCAGATACCTCGACTGGAGAAGCTGAGCGACACGGATGATGTAGAACATTTTTTAGTTACCTTCGAAAGAATTGCTATTGCCTGTAGGTGGACCAGAACTGATTGGGTTTGGCATTTAATCCCTCTACTGACTGGTAAAGCAAGAGCCGCTTATGTCAACATGGATCTGAATGAATCTATTGACTATGATAGAGTGAAGTGTGCTATCTTAAAGAAATATGATGTCAATGTTGAAACTTACAGACAAAAGTTCCGTTCCTGACAGTAGATCCAACAGAGAGCCCAAAAGAGCTTTACAACCGGCTCAAAGAACTCTTTGGAAAGTGGATCCAGCCTAAAAGGAAAACAGTGGAGGAGGTGAGTGAAATAATCATTCTGGAGCAATATCTGAGAATGTTGTCTTCTGAACTCCAGGTGTGGGTTCGAGAAAGGGATCCCAGAACAGCACTGGAAGCAGCATCCTTGGCAGAGGTGTTTGTTGCTGCCAGAGGAAAAAATAAGCCGTGGGCTTGGAAACTGGTCAATGATCGCGTTCTTCTGATGTGCCTCACTTCCAGCCAAGGAAGGTAGAGGGGTCTGGTAAGCCATATATGGGAAAAAGTGCTGCCCCTAACTTAAATTTTGCTTCTAAACGACCTCCCATATGTTACCTGTGTGGCCAAGAAGGGCATACAAAGCCAAATTGTCCAAAGGTATCAGCTCAGTTTACACAGCTATGCCTAGTACCCGGGAGGGAGGCAACAAAGACCCCAATTCCACTGAGAACTGTAAATGTAGAGATAAATGGTGAGAAATTGACTGCTTTGGTTGACACCGGCAGTGACAAGACTTTGGTGAGAAGAGAATTTATACCGCCCTCTTTAATTAGCACAGTGGGCAGATTACCTATTTGCTGTGTGCATGGGGACGAGAGATTGTTACCTACCGCCAGTGTTTATGTGAAGATAGGGGACCAGACCTATCTGGTGGAGGTGGGGTGACTGATAACTTGTCTTTCCCTGTGATTCTGGGCCGGGATATACCAGTATTGTTGGAGTTGTTGCGTACAGTACAGCAGTGCAGATGGTGGTGACTCGAGCAAAGGCGAACCAGTCAGAGGAGATTGGGCACACACTAAGCACTTTGCCTTTTTCAATGAGGAGATTGAGGCTGGAGTGCCAAAGAGGAGAAAGACTAAAATGGAAAAGAGACAAGAAAAGGTAAAATATGCTGCTCGTACAGTACCTGAAAATACACTTTCTAACTTGCCTGTGAACTTTCAGATACCCACTAACATCATTCAGCTGCAGCAGGAAGACTGTAGTCTCACCGAGTGCTTTGCTAGAGCTGCAGGTGAAAGGGAAAGACCGCTAAGGACGGTGCAGCCAGGTATGTGATAATGAAGGGGTTGCTCTATCGAGAAATCGGGGCCCAGAGACAATTGGTGGTTCCACAGTGTGTTCGAGAGAGGTGTTACATCTTAGCCACTCTATTCCTTGGGCTGGCCACCTGGGGAAGAACAAGACAACTGCGAGAATCAAAAAGTATTTTTCTGGCCTGGTTTGAATGTAGATGTGGCTAACTTTTGTAAAAGCTGTCCTGTCTGTCAGAAAGTTTCTCTCAAGCGTCCGTCAAAGCACCATTACAACCGCTTCCCCTTATTGGTACTCCATTTGAAAGACTTGGAATGGATGTTGTTGGTCCCGTGGAGATGAGTCGCTCTGGGAACCGCTTTATGTTGGTGATAACTGACTATGCCACCAGATACCCAGAGGTATTTCCATTAAAATCCGTGAAGGCAAAATCAGTAGCTACGTCCTTGGTTCAGTTATTTTCCAGGGTAGGATTTCCTGCAGAAATTCTAACTGACCAGGGCACAAACTTTATGTCTACCCTGTTGAAGCAGGTTTACCAGCTACTGGGAATCAAGAGTCTGCGTACTACCCCCTATCATCCTCAAACCGATGGGTTGACTGAACGATTCAATCAGACTTTGAAACAAATGTTACGCAAGTTTGTCAGTGAGACTGGTCGGGATTGGGACCAATGGTTGCCCTACCTGCTATTTGCATATATCGGGAAGTCCCACAGGCTTCTACGGGGTTTTCACCTTTTGAATTGTTGTATGGCCATGACATCAGGGGCCCGTTGGCTTTGTTACAGGAGATGTGGGCGGAGGTTCTGGAAAAGATCCCCTAATGTGGTCTCCTACGTTATACAAATGAGGGAAAAGTTGCAGGACATGACTGCTTTGGCCCAGAATCATTTGGCAGAAGCCAAGGAACAGCAGAAAACCTGGTATGATCCTCTGGCTCGAGAAAGAAATCTGGAGGTCGGGGGAAAGGTACTTGTCATGTTGCCCAGTCAAGAGAGTAAACTGTTAGCCAAATGGCAGGGTCCTTATGAAATTAAGAAACGCCTGGGTCCTACAACATATGAAGTCCGAATACCTGGTCAGGATCGTTCCAGTCGTATTTTGCATGTTAACCTATTGAAAGAGTGGGTTCCCTGTTCTGAAAAAGCACAGTCCTCATGATTCGCTCGGTGGTAGAGGAAGAATTAGAGGAGCAGTATCTCCCACAGCCAGTTCCTGGAAATCTTGGGCTAAATCATCTAACAGCTTCCCAGAAAACACAGGTACAATCTCTCTTTACTTCAAAAGTATTTTCAGAATACCCCGGCTTTACACGCCTAATTGAGCATGATGTAGTGCTGAAGCCTGGTGCTGTGGTGAAACGCCAGAGTTATAGAATTCCTGAACGGTTCCAGGCGACTTTGCAAGAGGAGGTGGACCTTATGCTCCGTCTGAACATTATTGAGCCGTCAAACAGTGAGTGGTGTCATCCCATAGTCCTTGTGCCAAAGAAGGATGGGAGCATTAGGTTCTGCATTGATTTTCGATATTTGAACTCTGTATCCCAGTTTGATTCCTATCCTACCCTCGTATCAGTGACTTAATTGATCGCTTGGGTCAATCTATGTATCTGACGCGACAATGGACCTATCTAAGGGATATTGGCAGATCCCACTGTCTCAATCCTCTCGTCATCTGACTGCCTTCAGAACTCCAGGTGGGCTATTCCATTTTAAGGTACTACCCTTTGGCCTTCACGGGCTGTGGCAACATTTCAGAGGTTAATAGACCAAGTATTACATGGTTTACCATTTGCTGCTGCATATCTCGATGACATTGTTGTTTACAGTAACACCTGGGAGGAACATGTGCGGCATCTCCAGGAAGTGGTGCAGCGCCTTCAGAGGGCCGGCCTCACTGTCAACCCCAATAAATGTGCTATAGCTAAACAAGAGACCGAGTATCTGGGCTATGTCATTGGCCGGGGTGTTGTACGACCACAAGTTCAGAAAGTTCAAGCTTTGAAGAAGTGTGTGGTGCCTCAGACACGCAAGGACCTGCGATCCTTCTTGGGTATGGCTGGATTTTACCATCGGTTTGTCCCCAATTTCTCTAGCAGAGCAGCTCCTCTAACCGACATGGTGGGGGCACGTTGTTCGAACCGGCTGCAGTGGACTGAGGAGCGGTTGAGAGCTTTCCAAGATGTTCAGGAGCTTTGACAACCGACAGTGTTTTGCATAACCCTGACTTTAGTAAGCCTTTGTTGTACAGACAGATGCCTCTGAGAGGGGAGTGGGAGCTGTTCTATTGCAGGGGCCTTCAGAGAGCCGTCGACCAGTGGCTTATATTAGTCGTAAACTGTTTCCAAGAGAGGTACGCTATTCAACAATAGAGAAGGAGTGCTTGGCCATAAAGTGGGCTTTGGATTCTTTGCGGTATTACCTACTGGGACGTGAATTTACCTTGGAGACTGATCACAAAGCTTTGCAGTGGTTGGAGAAAATGAAGGATTCTAATGGAAGAATTACAAGATGGTATCTTGGCCTACAGCCCTTCCGATTTAAGATTCAACATGTGCCTGGTAAAGCTAATGTTACTGCAGACTATCTCTCTCGCTGTAATGGCGAGATTTCTGAAGGAGGGGGAAATGTGACGGCCTGAGTGGTGGCCGCACATGAGTGGTAATATACCCGTATCACCTTTTTCACACACGACACATTTTGTAAATCATGTTTATTTATGGTTTAGTTTAACTTTCTTGTCAGTTGCATTTAATCACATAAGCATACATGATTTATAACTTTATTTTCCATAGGTTTCATTTATAACATACATTGTTACTGATTTGGAGTGCACACAAATTAGTTGCTTTGTATGTGTTATTTACCTTTTGTTTCTATTTTGAGTTAAGTTTACCGGCGACGTGTGGCGACGATTGTCAGGCCCAAGTACTTCAACTTCCTGGTGTGACGGAAATTAGAGTCCGGGTGGAAACTGGGAATTTAAAGGCAAACGGGTCTCCCTGGACGTACCATTCGGAGAGATGGTCGGGGGACGAGCAAGAAAGGAAAAATTGCTGATTTTATTAATTATATTTAGTTGTCTATTTGTTGTTTGGTTATGGGTTAGGTTCTTTGGGGATGATTTAGTGTTTCTTTGTGCTAGGTTTATCTTTTTGATTTGATTCATCTTGTTAAATGTGAAGTATTGTTGATTTCCCTCTTAATTTGTAATGGGCCCATCTTTCTCTTTATAAGCTGTTGTGTTGTCCATTTTTGGGGGGCTTTTTTGTTTTTTGGTCTGTTTCTGTCTGTCTGGTTTGTTGTGTAAAGTTACTTTCTTGAGTTTAATTAAAAGGGTTTTTTTTGGTGACGGCTGGTGTTCCTTGTCTTTGACCTCTCGGTCCCTCACAAGTATGAACTGCTTTTTGGTGGTAAAAAGATTATCATTTGATTGTCTAATTACATGTAGACTAGTATAGTTGTTGTTCATATTTTGAATTTATTTTTAAATTCCGCAGTACATTATAAAAGTAACTAAAAAAATGCAAACCATGCACACAACTCTCGTTAATTTTAACATTACATTTATTTCTAACAACAAAAAATTTAATAAATGAAACTAAGTGAAAAAGTGAATGATGCAAAGTAAAATGAATTCATAATAATTGTACTATATCTATATGCACACACAAGGGGGAAAAGGGGGTTATATTTGTCTCATCGAGAACTATGCCTATGTTACTGTGTTCATTTTCAATGCAGTAATTTTTCTTCGTCACCTGATTTCTTTCTTTGGAATAAAGCTGAACTTTCACGGCAGACAACCAGTCATTGATGCAGAGCTATTAGACAGGACGTCCTTGATTCAAGTCTTTTCTGTACATTTCAGGTCAAGTTCACCAGTGCCGTGAAGCTGTCGGAGGGTAGCGCTATCGAGTATGGGCGAGAGGAAGAGGAGAATTTCTTCAAGCGGCTCGGTAAATGGCGGTCTGGTCGGAGGAACCCTTCCAAGCTTCACCACACAGAAGAGAAAGATGGTAGAATCCTGGGGTGCCTTCCCCAACCCCCGTCCACAGTTCGCTCTGTTTGTTTGTTTGTGTGCCCGTACTTGACCTGTCTTGTGCTTCTGGTACACTCCTCTACCATCTTCCATACCAGCTCTCTGTGTGTTTGTCCATCTTTGTCAGAGTCATCCGCTGGAAGAGGGACTGTGGTTCTCTGACCTATGACCTGGCACCATGACCCGTCACAGCTTTGTCAGAGTTGTCGTGAACCTTCAGCTCTCCAAGTTAATAGTTAATCGTTTTTAGATATTTATTCAGGGGATTTCAGAAGTCATAGTTTGATTTGCAGATCTTGAGTATTCTTGTTGTTTCAGACTAGTGCCAAAAAACAGACTTGCATGCTCATTCGATATCACCAGATGCATATTTCATAAGCTATTTTCAGCTGTTCATGCAGAAGTTCTATACTCCTTTCACTGACACCATTCTGTACCCCGACAAGGTTGCCATGGATTCCAGGAGCGCTTGGCTGCCAGTCAGGAGGCCATGAAGAATAAGAACATTGTTAATCTAGGTGCAATCAGACAGGGCATGAAGAGATTTCAGTTCCTGTTGAACTGCTGTGAGCCAGGAACCATACCGGATGCTTCGATTTTAGCAGCAGCACTGGACCTGGTCAGTTCTGTTTCTTCTGTTTATATATAAAATGGTGTCACATTGCTTCTGAAACATATGTACTATATTTATGCAATATGTACAGCGGTAATATATCTCTATTTACTGGAAGAGATTAAATGTGACCTTGGACCCCAAAACCAGTCATAAGGGTAATTTAAAAAAAAATTAGATTTATACATAGTCTGTAAACTGAAATTTAGTATTTATTTAATATTTAGACACAACTATTTGAATGTCTGCAATCTGAAGGTACAAAAATATCTAAATTGCCGTGTTGTACAAATGAAGTCCTTCAAAATGCATATTACTCATCCAAAAATACATTTTAATATAATTAAGGTAGGAAATGTACAAAATATCTAAATAGAACATTCTTTACTTTATTATTGGTTTTTGTCATAAAAGAAAAATCATTTTAATCCACATAATGTGTTTTTTGGCTAATGCTACAATTATACCAGTGCTACTTCTAACTGATTTTCTGGTCCAGGGATACAAATATAACCAAAAATTCCTTTATTCATGAAAAGGCTGGAATACACTACACATGGTTTGAATTGATGGATTTTGCAAAAATCTCAAACATATTTGATATTTTAGTCAATTTTTAGCAAGGATGCACATTAGTTCAGAATGTCTTGAAAGTGTAATTGGGTGTGATCCTTTACAATTAGTCTATGTTTAGTCTATTATGCCCAGAATGTGTGACGATATGATGCTAAACAAAGGCAGTAAGTCTATATTGCCTATAGTGTTTTAAAATTTGTTAATTAGTTTCAAGGTTGTATAGTGTATCCCGTCTTAAATGTGCATTTGTCATGTTTATGTAATTTGTTGGTGCCTTATGAGATACAGTTCACAAGTTTTCATACTCCTTGCAGGATGTGTTAATATTGTTTAAAGATCATATTTTTCATTTAGTACTGCACTTCAGAGTCTACATAAACGCTTACATGTTTCCCATAAAACAAATTAACCACAATTTACCATGATCATCCGATTTTAAAAAGTATACCCCTGTTTTACATCCTGTATCTTTAATCCAAGGTCAACAATTAGTCTTTATTTTCAGAAAAAATACGGAACCAAATATTTTTTCTTCATTTTGCTAAATTTGTTCACCAGGAAGCACCCGTTGTGGCAAGGGCCTCGCTTTTCCTGGAGTGTGCTCGTTTGTGCATCGCTGTAACCGTGGTAACTGGCCAGAGTGGATGAAAGGTCACCATGTGAACATCACTAAAAGAGGACTATCTAGAGGACGATCGCCTGTAGCAGGAAACAAAAGAAACACAAAGCTCCAGTGGAACGCAGCAAAACACTTTTACCAGTGGGGAGATGTGAGTCACATTATGCTGGCATTAATTCAAATTTAGTCTTTCCTGCAGAAAACATTGTTACATAATTTTTTTGAGAAACTCATATATGGTATTTGTCTTCATCTATTATATTTATCCTCGAAAGGCGATAGGCACTCGGCTGAGTGAAATTTGCCACTCAGACAGTGAGAGTCCAGCCAACATCTTGGGTTTTATCTACGATGAAGAGAGCAAGAGAAGAGCAAAAAAGGAGGATGAGGAAGAAGATTATCTGGATGACAGTAAGAGTGGAGACGAATGCTGATAAAACAGACGTTGGACTTTTCAAATTCAATATAATAATTGAGCATTTAGCTGAGTTTTTTTTTTTATGAATCTTTCAACAGACACGGTCAATCCCACAAAGTGTGGATGTCCCTTTGCTCTGAAGATGGCTGCTTGTCAGCTGCTTCTGGAGATCACCACTTTCCTGCGAGAGACCTTTCCTTGTCTTCCAAGACCCCGAACAGAGCCCCTTGTGGTCGGTTTTGGTATTGCCTTCCTCAGACAAGATTAAAAGAATAGTTCACCCAAAAATGAAAATTCAGGCATTTTAATATATATTTATGTTAGAAAATCTCATCGATCTGCTTTAGAGGACTTGTGATAACCCCCCAAAGGTATATAGGTTAGTTTTATGCTGCGGTATTTGTGAACATGTTCGATTTACCGAGCTTCAAAATCATGGCCGCTATCCACCAGCATTACCAAGTTTTGAAGAGGCAGGATATATTTAAAAAAACACTCAAGATGTGTTCGTCTGAAAGAAGAAAGTCATATACAACCAGCATGGCTTGGGTGTGAGTAAGAATGCTGTAATTTTCATGGCACCAAGTGCAGCAGCAACACTTCACTCAGAATTATAGTTCTAACTTCTTTCTTTGCATAAACATTTGGGGCGATGTTATGAAAATAAACCCACACCGAAAAGAAAGGAGATCTTGAAATTGCATCATATGACCCTTTTAAATGATTTTTATGTTACTATTATCTTACTAACTTTATTAGAAAGGTTGAGTTAAAGCAGTATCATAACTGAAAAAGGAATAAAAGCTAAACAGAAATAAACACCTAAAAATTTATATTTAATACATGAAAACTTGCATTTTCATAAAAAATATTCTGTGCATCTATCATTATGATAAATATTTGTATTCAGTTGGCCACAATGCAGGACGATGAACTGCAGTGACAAGAAAATAATTTTACTAATATTAATTAGGAATGGAATGGAAAATGAATATCTGTTAAAACCTTGCTGTATTTTCAGTCTGTTTGAGTTATGATTGAAGGGTAAGCGGGTCTTAAATTGCACAGGAAAAGAATACATACAACAGGCTTGTCTTTTGGCTTCCATAGGATTTAGAGAGCTGTCGTTTGCGTCTGGACCCTGAACTAGGCCGTCACCGCTATGAGAGGAAGATCAGCTTTGCAGGAATCCTGGATGATGAGGATGGACACGATTCTCTGAACAGCAGCAGTCACACCCTCAAGTCTGACACTGGCTGTGAGGAAAAGAAATCATCACAAGAGCCACTGGGTAAAATGAAAAAGGAATAATTGTCAACATGCTTGCACAAGGCTGAAGTCTGATTTACCTTTCTTTTTTTTTTGGTCTTTCCCCAGCTCCAATTAGGAAGATACGCATTGGTGGTTCTCGGTTGCTGCAAATTAAAGGAGCAAGGAGTTTCCGAGTAAAGAAAGGAGGATCTTTGTCTTCTATCCATGAGCAGGGAGTCTGAAAAGCACTAAGATGTCCAGACAGGACTCTGAGTCTGAGAATGACGCAGAATCGGAACGGCTGCTCTCCCAGAGTAGAGATACTGTCACTGATATAGGTCAGACAGTCCTTCTCCAGCCCTATATGAATTTATTTTGGCTAGACTTCATTAAATTTGTAATGTCATAATTAGGGAGCTGACCAAAGCTTCCAAACCTTATTTGGAGAGACATGCATAATGGCAAAAAATTACAAATGAATAAGTAGCCTTGATGAATTATAGGGACAGAATTGGTAGATTAACTTAGAAAACACAAGAATAAAGTATGAAACAAAACTAAATGTACAAATTATAACTTAATGGTCCATTTGTGAAGTTAAGTGTCATAAAATATTCAAAGTGTGTTT
Source organism: Puntigrus tetrazona (assembly GCF_018831695.1). Classification (NCBI taxonomy): domain Eukaryota; kingdom Metazoa; phylum Chordata; class Actinopteri; order Cypriniformes; family Cyprinidae; genus Puntigrus; species Puntigrus tetrazona. The sequence continues at coordinate 7,545,405 of NC_056704.1, read as the reverse complement.
TTGACTTCAATCTGGATGGCTATTTTGCAATTATTTCATTGAATTTTTCTCAGGAATTCTAACTTGTCAAGAGTAACATTGAGCTATTTAAAAGGTTTTACTGCTGCTTAAAAATGCTAAAATGTTTTTATATGCATTGTATAAGCTAAAGGAGGTATCAATTTCTAAATAAATAAATAAAAGTGATTTTTATATATATATATATAATTATATTTCTGAGTCAAGTTAAAACCTTTTCTATGTACCTTTTTAGCTTGATTGACATATTATTTTAGATATCACAAGTCTGCTATATGAAAAGTATAATGTCAAAGCAGTACATCTAAAACAAATGCCCACTTCCAAAACTAAAACATAAATTTCGTCATTGCCACAAATAGATATACCAGACAAGTATGTTTATGTATGGCTTTTATACACGTTACTAACAGTTATGCAGTAAACTAAAAATTGACGACATAAATTTAATTGATTATTATGTTTAGGGAGCCCTTGGAGTGCTAGCGAACCAAGCATTGAACCTGAAGGTCCTGGCAGCACGGGGGGTGTGGAGGACAACTACCATCGCAACATGTCCTGGCTACATGTCAGTACCAGCACTCAGATTTTTACCAGTGTGGAATAAATGTGTCTGATACAATCCTCTTTCTCAATTTCCAGATCATGATTCTGCTGTGCAACCAGCAGAGTTTCATCTGCACTCATGTGGATTTCTGCCACCCTCGCTGCTATCAGCACCACAGTCGCTCTTGTGCTCGGCTCGTCCGCGCCATCAAACTTCTATACGGAGAGACAGTAGACAGTCTGAAAGAGAACAGCACTACCGGCAATATCAGTGGCGTGCCAAGAAAGAAACAAAGAGGTGGTTAAATAATATTCAGTGTTTCTGTAGTACAATATCAGTGTTCAAGATGGCCCAAAGCAAAATAATAGAAACATAAAATTAGCTTTTTTTTATTTTTGTTTCAATATTGAGTGGACACAATGCACCATTAGTTATTTGTCCCCTCTCAAAACTCTAAAACATGCACAAGCACGCAGCATATTGTTTTCTTATTCTTTTTCAGTTTTGTCTAAATATCATAATAGAACAGGGTTCAGTGCTGTGTGCCAGGCAATTGGTGTAGAACAACATGCTGTATTCTGAAGGAAATTCAATATTTGGGTGCAAAAATGACCCAAGTGTTGATGTTTTTGTATTTTAACATGCAATATAGTTATGCAAAATTACACCAGCAGTACTGCTTTTTATTTAATAAATATTAACACAATTAGCACACATTTTAGATATGATATTGCCAGGTCTTGCCAGCAAAAAATTTTGAAAGCCTCAACAGAACCATTGTACATCTCCAGTCTACACTCAGTGGTTTTTAGCTGCTAAATGAATCTGTGCTTTGAACAATCAGTTAAGCGAATGATTCAGTGGCCCTTTCACTTGCTTTGTTTCTAAATGAGGCACTTAATAAAATAATAACTCATCAAGTTTCAAAATGGAATCAAAATGCTACTTTTACTGGCATCTTTTAAGCCTCATTAAAATACACTGTACAGTATGTGTTGACTAAAGGCATCTAGGTGCGACCTAAATGAGCCCTTCTAAATGAGCACAGTATATATATGACTAGTGCTTGCTGTAGCAACTGGCAGCATGCTTAAGAAAACCTCCACCTTCCCCAGCTCCACCGGTATAGATCTGCAGTGCAGGGATTCATATATTATTTCACGTATTTCATATTTGCAGCTGCTGTATTTCTTTTAGATGATTGACAGTATCAAGTCTTTGTACTTTCTCTGTCACAGCAGAGTAGCAGATCTATTCCACCAAGAACAAATACATTAACATTGCCATGAAAATTACCACGCCAATCCCTCTGAGAGTTGTCATGACAGAAGTACAATATTTTTTTTTTCAGTGTTCAGACAAATCTTGCCTCCGGACTCCATCCATGAAGAGACGCCCCACTGACAGCAGTGCTGAGGGAAAAAAAGACACCGGAATGCTAAAGTACATCCGCAACCAGGTCTCTCCTTACTATTCACTACTGCTGTACAAGCTATTGCTATTGTTACAAAGACTGTGTGTTAGTTCTGTTAGGTGTACTATGTTCTATTCCTATAGGTAATGAGTCTATCTCCAGCCCCTTTGTCCTTGCTTATAAAAGCAGCACCTATCCTGACTGAGGATATGTATGGAGATATTTTGCCTGCAGCATGGGAGCTCCTGCTGAGTGTGGATGAACATATGGCTGCAGCTGCAGGTCTGTCTAACTAATGTATTCCTTCCCTGCTGGACAATCTAGCCATTAGCTAGTTAATGCAGTTTTTTGCACAGGGCTTTTTTCTGCACTTTTTTTACATATTGTAAAACATGTGCAGTCTATTTCCATCCATCTATTTCTCAGAAGGTTTCTCTGTGTTCATAATCATTATCATGCAAACACACAGCTGCCCTGTTCCTGCTGTGCGCTGTGAAGGTGCCCGATGGAGTAACCGAAATGATGATGGCCGAGTTTCAGCATCAGGAAGCATGTCAGAGAATTAACTCCATTTTGAAATTCTACACTGTTTGGAGATTCCGGTACCAAGTGTGGCCTCGAATGGAAGAGGGGGCTCAACAGATTTTTAAGGTGGGTGAAGTTGATTTTTACAATATACCTGCATATTGTAAACTGATATTTGTATTCAATCATTATATCACTGATATAATTTTACCTCTATGGATGTTGTTTCATAGATTCCTCCACCTAGCATAAACTTCACGCTGCCCTCACCAATCCTAGGAATGCCCTGTGTGCCTATATTTGACCCTCCATGGGTTCCTGTTAATGCAGGCACTGTTCCGGATGCAATCAGTGAAGATCAGTCTGTAGGTTTTTGGGATCTACTGCATTAAAACTTAATTGCCATAAAGCAAAATGATCATGCTCAAATTTTACATTAGATATTTTCCTCTTCTCGCTACGCATTTCAGAAATCGTTCTCAGCACGAGCAGTATCCCGTTCTCACCAAAGGGCAGAACACATCCTGAAGAACATGCAGCAGGAGGAGGAGAAGAGGAGGCTTGGTCGTGAGGCAAGCATCATCACGCCATCCCTATCGCTCAGGAGGCCTGCTGTGAGCCCACATGTAGCCCCCGCCTGAGCAGGAAGAGGAAGGTGTGTCATTTCTGTGCTCTACTAGTCACAATAATTTCCTTAAACTTTCCAAATTAATTTTTACTATGAAAACAGCTACATTCGTAACTTTCCATAATTCAAAACATGGTGCAAAAAGAGCGCTGATTGTAACTAAGCTGGAAAAAAAAAGCTTAATTTGCTATACAATACATATCCACTCACATTTGCTATTAAGTACTATTATTATAGAGTTGGTATAAATTCATGTATTTTGGTTAATTAGTGACATTAATATTTTGTGGCAGGTTTTTGGTGCATAACACTTCCATGTAAATCTTAAATGGCTTGTGTCAGAAAGAAGGTGGAAAGTTGTCATTAATAAAAGATAAAAACACATACACACATATTAACATATATATTAGATTTCAGGGGAAATGAATGGTGTGACCTCTTTAAGTGAAGGTCGTCAGGATGTGATTGTGAAATATTGATTTCGCTTTAACCTAATGATCAACCCTGAAACACCTCATGGGCTTTCAGAACATGTTCATTGAGATGAGCTATGTGCAAAGTACGATTTGTGGTGTCCTCTTCTCTGTCAGTAGAAGATGTGGTGAACTTGACTTCACGTCGTCTGTCCGTCCAGCCCTTCTTGCGCCTCCAGTAACTCCCACAGAAACTACTCCTTCCGCAGGGGTCTGTGTGGTCAGTGCGCTCAGTGGTCAGTGCTGAAGGTAAAATATAGTCAAAATAATATATGATGTTCACATACTGCTGTTTTTACTGACCTGTTCACCATGAACACTTTTAGGGACAGATTATAAAGTCTTACATACTTTGACCGTCAATGAATTTGTTTTATAAATGTGGTTTTCTTTACCTTACAAGATGATGAGAACACAACAGAACTCACACCAACACATCACATGCTGCAGCCACCCCAGTCTGTTTTTCCACCATGCATCTGTGCTGCTGTGTTGCCCATTGTGCACCTGATGGAAGATGGAGAAGTCCGGGAAGACGGAGTTGCAGGTGAGTGGCATAAAAAATTAAAATAAAAATAAAAAACTTTTTACCCACTTCTCTTTTAGACCCTCATACTAATTTGTTTCTTTGATTTGTGTTTCCACAGTATGTGCTGTTGCACAGCAGGTTTTGTGGAATTGCCTGATCGAAGATCCAGCTTTGGTTCTTAGACATTTCTTGGAGAAACTGACAGTCAGTAATAGACAGGTAAGGTCACTAAATAAGTCATGCTTTTAAGAGAAGAAAAGATGAATGTGCGGTTACATGATGAAACATATGTGTTGATTATTTTTCTCAGGATGAGCTGATGTACATGCTGAGAAAACTGCTTCTTAACATTGGGGATTTGCCTGCACAGACCTCGCACATTCTTTTCAATTATCTGGTGAGACAAAAAATATATATATTTTGGATTTCAGGAATAGTTTTCTTAGTGTCGTAAAGAATTTATCTAAGGTTATTTGAGTGTAAAGAGCTTTTTTTCAAAAGAAACAATTTTTAAAGTTATATGGTTTTGTGGTTTAATTTGACTTTGTTTTAAACTACCCCAAATTGTCTTTAAATTGAATAAATAAATTATTTATTTATTAATTCTTGTGTCAATCCAAACCCTTCAGGCTTAGGTTACTCTTAAAAACAAAATGATGGTTTTTTGAATCCTTGGACGTATCTGTCCCTGCATTGAATGAAATTGATACAAAATGTCATAAAATGAATAATTTAAATTTTCTTAAAACACATTAATCAAGAACTATTCTTTTAAAAGTAAATGATGGAGATACAGCGATCTAATTCTGCAGATCTACATGTCAAACTTGACATGTGTAATCTCTTATTTTTGTCTTTTTTTCTAAGGTGGGCTTGATCATGTACTTTGTAAGGACTCCTTGTGAGTGGGGCATGGATGCCATATCAGCCACTTTGACCTTTCTGTGGGAGATTGTGGGTTATGTGGAGGGGCTCTTTTTCAAAGATCTTAAACAGACTATGAAGAAAGAACAGTGTGAGGTCAAGCTTCTAGTTACTGCCTCCATGCCAGGTTGCATATTTCAGCATTACTCCATACAGATAATAAGTTAACCAGTGTCTTTTTCATGTTTATAACTGCTTCTCTGATTGTGCGCCTAGGAACCAAAACCCTGGTGGTTCATGGACAGAACGAGTGTGACATTCCCACCCAATTACCAGTGCATGAAGACACCCAGTTTGAAGCCCTATTGAAGGTCATTGCTATAGCTGTAAATATGTTATCATTAGTTTGCTATATTTTGACAATATAACATCCTATTCCTTATTACTTGTTTCCACGCCAGGAGTGTTTAGAATTCTTCAATATTCCAGAGGCTCGATCTGCTAACTATTTTTGATGGATAAGCGTTGGAACCTTATACACTATGCCAAGGTGGGTTTTCTAAACAGATCTGCAAAAAAGTTAGATACTCTTAGATGTCCTTTAAAGTAAACCAGATTGTTTATATGTTGACTAAAACTTGGCATGACTCTCTACATCAGACCTATGTGCGAGACATCTACCCTTTCAGAAGATCAGTGTCTCCTCAACTCAACCTGGTTCATATGCTTCCAGAAAAGGGCCAGGAGCTCATTCAGAAACAGGTTTCAGGAGTTTTTTTATTTTAGCATTAACTGAGAAAGTGTTTTTACTGAACAACCTTAGGATAGCTCACATAATGTGTTTTTGTAGAAAAAGTGACTTTAGAATTATGATCCATTGTTGAATCCTTACTGATGACTTTGATGACTGTTTAGGTCATTTAAGAAGATATGGTACAAATAAACAAGTTTTTTATGTTTTGCAGGTGTTTTCAAGAAAGTTGGAAGAGATTGGCCGAGTTCTGTTTATCATCTCACTTACCCAGCGTATGCCTGCTATGCACAAACAATCGCATGTCTCCATGCTTCAGGAAGATCTTCTGCGACTCCGTCATTTCCTCGCTCTGCCATTGATGCTGAGTTCACGCTCTTCAACGAGCCTCTAGGTAAGACGATCCTTTTAAAATGGATAATAGTCTTGACTAACTGTCTAACCAGTGTCAGTTCATCAAAAGTTGGATGATTTCAACCATTTTACAATGTTACGTGAAGATATCAGTTCAAGTTCCGCTTTCTTTAATTTCATGTCAACGTTAAACTGAAGAGATTAATTATCGAATCTCTTAAATTATTGAACTCCATTTTAAACAACAGAATAATTTAAAACTCTATAAATATCACTGTGTTAACTGTTAAGTAGTTGATTCAAACCATGAAATGAACAAATTTCCCTGTAAAATACTGCCATAAAACTACAAGTGTCTTTTAGCTGCTTGGAGTTAATTTATTTCTACACATTCTTTATGACTGTCTCCCTAAGATGACTCAGGTTTATAATAGAAATAATAAAATGACTACAATTTAGTTATTTACCTTTATAGAAATTTGAAACATTATTACATTTAAACTAGCATTCAAACAGCCATAGTATGGCAACTGCTAGATTAATTTAACACAGCCAGTTGCAAGAATCTATGACCCTTCACCCCTGTATTATATAATCAATAATATAATCAATTGATAAATCAATATATATTTTCCCCCTTCCCAGGCAAAGAGCTTTTTGGTTTGGACACTTTACATAAGGTCCTATGGATCAAACTCCTGGAGGAGATGTTTCTGGGCATGCCCAGCGAATACCCTTGGGGTGATGAGATTATGCTATTTCTGAATGTGTTTAACGGTGCCCTGCTCCTACACCCCGAGGATAGCGCCCTCCTCAGGCAATACAGCGCCACAGCCATCAACACAGCTGTACACTTCAACCACCTCTTCTCCCTCAGTGGCTATCAATGGATCCTTCCTACTATGCTCCAGGTTATCCGCAGTCATAAGAGTCATTTTTCTTCGGTATCACTTCATGTTTTATGATGCTTATTCTGTTTTGTGATCTGCTGAAGACATACGCAGATTATGAGAGCAACCCACTGTTGCGTCGAGGGATTGAATTTTGCTGCAGGCAGTTCTATATCCTCCACCGCAAACCTTTCATATTGCAGCTCTTCGCTAGTGTGGCCCCACTGCTGGAGTTCACTGTAAGAACGCTGAGCTTTAATGATCATAGGTTCACAGATGGTGTTATTACAGTGCTATTACAGCATTATTAAACATTGCATTTACGGCATGCCTTTTTTTCTTACAGACTCGCACTAGTACTGGTTTATCAAAAGGAGTGTCTTCACAGTGTCTTTTCGACCTGCTGGTATCTTTGGAGGGAGAGACTGCAGATTCCTTGGATGCTCTGGAGCTGGTGAAGGCCGAGAAACCTCTCCGCTCTCTGGGTAAAATTCCTCACAGGAGGATGCATAGCTTAGATGTACCCTCATGCTTGTGTTTTATATGATGAGACTTTTGCTATTGTTTTGGGTTTCTTTTTCAGATTTTTGCTATGGTAATGAGGACCTGGCGTTTTCAATCAGCTGAAGCTATAAAGCTCTGTGTCACAGTGGTTGCTTATGCCCCAGAATCCTACACTTGAGGTTTGTACCTTGCAGCTTTCAATCAAATTCTTTAGGAATTGACAATATATACTGGTGTAATTAATAGTAGACATATGTTGTCCAATATTAGATATGCTTGCATGCTTATTTTTCCTTTTTTTAGTGTACCTGGTATAGATTATTTCGCTGACATCTTCAACCTTTAAAAACATAATATATATATATATATATATATATATATATATATATATATATATGTATGATGCATGATGACCAGTTTTTGCAAAATCAGAAAGTGACTGTATGTGAAAAGCTATAAAGTGTATTTCACACTACAATAGACTCTTTATGTTTGAGTAGGGAAAGTTCAGTTTCCAAGGTAGAACATCTCTGTTTCTCTCGTCAGTTTGCAAATGCTGATGGTTCTTGAGGCTTTAGTTCCGTGTTACCTGCAGAAGATGAAGGGTAACACACAGACTCTGGAGTCTCAAGCGCTCTGCGGCGAGGATGAGATCGCTGCTATAGCTGCTCTGGCCACTTCTTTGCAGGCTCTGCTCTACAGCGTTGAGGCATTGACACGGTCAGTCCTAGAACACAGCCTGTACTGTAATTACATTCTGTCCTAGAATCCTAGATATTCACGGTGTCATGTATAATTTATTTTGTTTTGTTTGATTTTTAATTCATAGACCTATGACTGCACCTCAGATGAGTCGATGTGATCAAGGCCACAAGGGAGCAACTACAGCCAACCACACCATGTCTGGAGGACCAAACACCAGGTCAGGGCAAATATAACGTGTTCATTTCCAGTGTCAGTACCCTACAAAATGTTTGTATGAAGTACAGTACAATGTTTGTGGTCAGCATCAGTGTTTGCAGTGGAAAATGCTGTTGCTTTATTGAATCAGTATCTATTTTTGTGACTTTTGACAAAATTCTATAGTTGATGTATAGAAACGGTCCCTTTCCCTTCTCAACTGGCCCACCTTTTTTTTTTAAAGGTTTTAAAGCCTATTGTATGACATACATTCTGAGTTGCCTGGTTCTTTCTGGCAGGAAATTTATGAAAAAAAGAAAAATAGATAATATAGATAATAGGTCATATGTTTTACAGATATTTTCACAATACATTTAGCAGCAGCATTTCAAGAATTGAACATATTCTTTTTAAATGCACACATTTGGGTCAATTTAATGGAGTATTTTATGTCTTGATCATTTAACCCATCATATACTCTTCATCCCAGCTTGGTCACTTGGCATTATACTGACACCTACTATATATTGTTACTGTAGCAAAACAATTTAACAGAAAATGAACACATTTGGTTTGCATATTGATATGATTTGCAAATAACAGTACAACGTGCTCTGATTTGGCTCTCTGCAGGGATAACCTACACCTTCTGGAGGAGGGTCAGGGGTATACTGAGGAGGAACTGGATGAGCGTAATGCCCGTGAAGAGTTCCGTCGCCCCCGCGAGTCTCTGCTTAACATCTGCACAGAGTTCTACAAGCACTGTGGTCCTCGTCTCAAAATCCTACAAAACGTGGCAGGAGAACCCAGAGTCACCGCTCTAGAGCTGCTGGATATCAAGTCTCATATGAGGTGAAACAAAAGCTACTCAAAGAAGTTTGAACATCTAGTTGCACAATAGAGCAACTAAGTCATAGCATACATTTCCTACATGTCTTACAGATTGGCAGAAATCGCCCACTCCCTTCTCAAATTGGCCCCGTACGACACGCAGACCATGGAAAGCAGAGGACTGCGCCGTTACATCACGGAAATGTTACCCATCACCGATTGGTCAGCAGAGGCCATTCGTCCCGCCCTCATCCTCATTCTGAAGAGGCTGGACCGCATGTTTAACAAGATTCATAAGATGCCCACACTCAGGTGCGTTCACCCTCAGGTTCTGTGCACCAGGTATGTCTAGCCCTCCAACATCTGTGTTTCTGTCTATATTGCTGGAGCTCTGAGATGTGATGGCCAGCTGCCGCTTTTGTGCTTTGGTGTTGTGCTTTATTTTCTGCAGTGACACAATGCTGCCACATAGAAAATTCTGTCCACTCCATTGTGTCATAATATTGAGATCTTTTCATGTTAAAACATCTTTTCTTATGTTAAAATGACATATTTTCTGCTGTCAGACTAGTCTGAACATAAACAAGGATCTGCACGCTGCTGAAGTTTATTGAAATACACTGTTTTAAACGTATTTTAATGATTGTAATTGTAGCGCACGTTTAATCTCTAATCTGTCTACAATATAGTGTGATCCTATAACTGCACTCAGAGTAATGATCAGATCAGAACACTGGACTTGGAATATTTCTTTATTTGAATGAAGTTTGATTTAAAAACAAATCGCAATATGAACAAAAGAAATTAAGAAATGTTCTAATAATAATAATTATTATTATTATTATTTATTTATTTAGTTATGTTTGAAAACCGCAAATCAAGCATTTTTGGTAGGCTTAACCTTATGCTTTAATATTTGTTTTAACTGTACATCTTGTTTTATTTAGGCTCTGCAATTGAAATGAACACATTTTTCAAGTTTATTATTTTATGTGAGACCTTTAGACATAACTAGGAGCACCAGAAAGTGAACTCTGATATTTTACAAAAGCAATTTGAAACGTTTCCTTGTTGTTGTGGAAGTCTAAAAAATAAAGCATACATTTACATTTCTTTTCTCTGGTATTATTCAAAAATATCTGTTTTGATCTGATCAGAGTCATGGCGCTGAGTGCCGTTATTGGATCACACTATATTGTAGACAGATTCAAGATTAAACGTGCCGCTACAATTAAAATGATTAAAATACATTTAAAACAGTGTATTTCAATAAACCTTAGCAGCCTTGTTTATGTCAGACTGTGGTGACAGCTGCGTGGACAATTGCTCAGCTCACTCACATAATGTAGCATACATCTATTATAATGAAAAACATACAGTTTTTATGACATAATGTGTTGTTATTATGTTTTTAGGAGAAAATATGTAATTTTAACAAGTTAATTTTAATAAGAAAATATGTTGTTTTAATAAGAAAAAATCTCCTTATTAATTGGGTGGAAAAAAATATTATCTGTGTGGCAGCATTCCACCAGTAGTTTTCCATTGTCTCATTATGATTTCAAAGTAAAGTTGACTAAATGTTGTAAAGCAACAAATATATATTTTGCTTTTGTAAGCTTGCTTATGTTAGTGAGATATTGTCTACAATGCACTTTTTGCAAACTACTTTTAAACAAATTAGACAGTAATATGTCATTTATCAGAATCGTACAACTTAAAGTATTTTACCTAAAGTACTATTTAATGTAGGCTTTATCCTTCAGTATCAAGATTGTTTTTGTCCAGCGGCAAAAAGGATTCATTACGAGTCAGTAGGGTAACATTTCTAGAAGAAGAAGCACATGCACAAATTTAGTGTGATTGGGAACTAAAATGTTATTGGGCATGCAAAATTGTGCTTTACAATTTTCCGGCAAACAAAAGAAAAGTCTTTGCTGTAAAAGTAATTAATAATATTGTTCCTTTTACTGCTTTTTAATTAAATAAAATTCAAAATCATCAGTCTAAATGATTTAAAACATTTGACATATAATGTATTAAAATGCATTTTTCTTTCTGGAAAATTCCACTTTGGGTGCTCTTTAATAAACAGAAAACCTATTTTATGATGCCTTGTTGATGTCCAACTTTTGAAAGTGTGTAAGATGAATATGTCTGTGTGTTATTTTGCAGGCGTGCAGGTAGAGTGGGAGGCAGCTAGCAGTCTGATCGAAGGGATATGTTTGACACTTAATCGGCAGCCAATCATTTCCTTCCTCCCTCACCTGAGATCTCTAATCAACGTTTGTGTCAACCTGGTGAGTCCCAAACACCTGTTGCAGATGAGATCCTTTGTGTGATGTATATTTGTTTAAATAAAGGTGTATGTGTTTAGGTGATGGGGGTTGTGGGGCCGTCTAGTGTGGCAGATGGACTTCCCTTGTTGCATTTGAGCCCATACCTGTCTCCTCCTCTTCCCTTCAGTACAGCAGTTGTGCGTTTGGTTGCCATGCAGATCCAGGTATAATCAGTTTCTTTCTATAGCTATAGAGTGGGGGAACTATGACGTCACTCTTTATACCGATCAGCTGTTAGCATGGTCTTTATATTAATTTTAATCCACGCTACATGGATCTTTTTATGTAAACTGGAATAAATACAAAGCTAGATCCAAATTAAAACTGAAATGTAATAAATAGTAGAGTGTGTAAATGAAGCAAAGACATATGAAAGCATGTATTTCTGTATCATCTCGAACTAAGGTACATTAAAAGTCAATAAATCCTTGAATAAGAATATTTTAATTAAAAATGATTCTCTATGTACTATTCAATACATTTTTTGTGCATTTAGTCTATTAAATAACAGCAGAGAGAGCAAGTTTTTTGATATTGGAAGATTAAATTTATATTAGTGAATAAAGTACTACATTTCAGCTGTCGTTTTGTTAGGGTAGGTACACTTGTGTGGCAGTTTGGGGTAAAAAAAAAAAAAAGAAAAACATTGTTGAATAACAATATAAAATGTAGAAACTATTAACTGGAGATTCTACAATTAATTGTACTATAAAGTACACTAAAATTGTAAAATACTGTAAATTAATAAACTGTTCGGCGTGATAACGTTTAATGTCTCTGACAGCGTCTTTAGCAGCTTGTTAGCAACCGTCTTTAAAACTAATCACAAATGGGGTGTAGCTGGTCTGTTTTATGTCATAAAACAGTGAACCACGGATCTCATTTAAGGACATTTAACCATTCAGAAAGACCCATTGACTTTGGTATGTTGGATCCGGAAATGCTAAAATGCTAACAGGCATTCAGGTTTTCCCCCACTCTATTTCTAATATTCATTTCAGTTCATTGATATATTTTTGGCCATATGTTTAATGTCTTTCTCCAATTCTAGGCATTAAAGGATGACTTCCCACTCAGTCACGTGATCTCCCCCTTCACCAATCAGGAGAGACGAGAGGGGATGCTGCTTAACCTCTTGATTCCATTTGTATTGACTGTGGGCTCAGGGAGTAAAGGTCTGCCTTAGAGAACAAACAAAACCTCAAAGTCGTAATGCCACTGGGTGTCATTTACAATGGGTTATATTTTTACATTACAGATAGTCCTCATCTGGAGCAACCAGAGGTATTTCTACTTCTGCAGACAGTCATTAACATCCTGCTACCTCCACGCATTATCAGCACTTCCCGTAGTAAGAACTTTGTTCTGGATGCATCCCCTGCCCACTGCTCCACCCCGGGGGACACTGGGAAAGACCTGCGTGAGAGGGACTGGCTGAATCCACCAGCCAAGCAGCTTATCTTGGTACTAGAGCCCGGAGATGATTCAGTAGTGTGACATAAGACTTTTTACATAAGTATAATATGTATAAAATGTCTTTACCTTTTATATATATAATTTTTTTATCTGCTCCTTCTAGCTCTGAAGGTGGTCTTAGTCTGCTTTGAGCGACAGTTGGGTAATCAGTGGTACAAGTTGAGTCTGCAGGTCAAAGAAATGGCCCTGCGTAAAGTTAGCGGTCTGGCTTTCTGGGATTTTATTGACTTCATAGTGCGCACAAGAATTCCAATCTTCATTCTGTTGCGCCCTTTCATACAATGCAAGGTGGGCAGATTTTGAGGATATGTACTTCCTTTTTGAATTCTCTATTAATGGTTGACCGATTCGTTTTTTTAATAACCAATGTTGACAGCTTGAAGGGTGGCTTCAAAGGGCGGCAGTAAATAACACATGTACTGTTGCTGCACTAATTGCTACCTATTTCTTGCTGCATTAAATGCTACTTATTTAATTATTTTAAATTAAATAGAATCTGACAACTGGAAAAACATCACTATGGAATATTGTAGTGTATCAAGTGAGTCTCTTGACCAGTATCAGATCACACCATGAACTGTCATAATGTTGCTTATAATTAAAACAATTCAGAATATTGTCAGTCGCTGATATGTTTCTGTCTATGGTCCTTTTCTACCAGCTCTGTGAGGTTGAAATTCATGAACAGGTCTTCATGTCTTTACTTTCAGCTTTTGACCCAACCAGCTGAGTCTCAGGAGGAGATCACGGCCCGTCACCATATTGCAGAGCAACTAGAGCGTCGTTTCATCCCACGGTCCTCTGTAAAGCTCTCTGTTTGCTGGAGTTCAGCAACGAGCTCAAGATTCTGAAAGAGGCGGTGCACAGCGGCTCCGGTGAGAACTGTCTATCTCCCAGTAAATCTGGTCACACATTGTTAGTCCCAAGTCATCCTTAACGATTGGTTAATGCAGTTGCAACCTTTCCTGAATCTTGCCAACAGAGCGCATTTTGCATGTCTCTTTAGCTCATTAGTAGAGACTTTATCAAATACTATAGTCATAGAAAGAAAGTTCATTCTAAATGAAAGTCGTTGCATCACTGAAATTCAGTTTCCTATAGAAACCTGAGGCTAGAGCAGCTAATGCATTCACAGCATGTTACAGCTACACATGCGCATTTGGTCTAGTCTGAAAAAAAACACTTTTAATACTATTTGATCACGAGAAACATCATTCATTCATGGAGCAGTTAATTTCAGATGTTGTTGCTGATTTGAGATGTGTCATTTAATTGTGAGTTCAACAAGCAGTTTTTAGATTTCAGGATTCGTATTTCTAGATATTTATTTAGATAGGAGTTGATCTTGTATGAGCTCCTCAGATGTATTGCAAATGGCCACTGAGTGAACAGACGTTCCTCGAAAATGAATTTGACTTTATTTCTCCCTGTTTTTCAGCTTACCAAGGAAAGACTTCCATCAGTACTGTTGGCACGTCCACCTCTGCATACAGGTTGAGTCTAGCCACCATGTCCCGCCCAACACCGGTACAGGAACTGTCTGGGAGCAGGAGAGCCAACCCTCACGCCAGCCTTCCCAAGACACACTCAGCCGTACCGATGAGGAGGAGGAGGAAAGTGTGTGATTTATCCTCTTTGGTTCCTCTCAAAACATTTCAATTCCATCATTGTTTACTCACCCTCATGCAGTGTTGGGAGTAACGTGTTACAAGTAACGCAAGTTACGTAATGATGTTAGTTTTTTCATGTAACTAGTAAAGTAGCGCATTACTTTTTAATTTACTGAAAAAATATCTGAGTTATTTTTCAAAAAAAGTAACGTCAAGTTACTTTTTTTCCCATTTATTTACTGACAAGTCTCCTGTCCCCATGTTGGAAGAAATCGGACGTACAGAGGCGTTGTGTGTGCTGTGAACATGGTGCTACTGTAGTTCTAGACTAAATGTCAACATGCATTAATTCTTCTTAAGAAAAAAAGATTATTTATTATTATTTTTTCTTGACGTCAAAGATATGAAAGAAGCAATCAAAGCCCTCCTTCATTTAAAAAGTAATGCAAAAGTATATAACTCTTCTTTTTTTTATTACTTTCCATAAAAAGTAACTAAGTAACGTAATTAGTTCATTTTTAGGGAGTAATGCAAAATTGTAATGTATTACTTTTATAAGTAACTTTCCCCAGCACTGCCCTTATGTCATACCAAATGACATCACTTTCTTTATAAACCTGCTCATTTAAAAGATCTGACCATCTGTTCATAAGTATATAGGTGACATACATGATGTATAAACAGTGTGAATCCATGAATGGACATACATACATTTTGTAGAATACATATATTTTTGATCTAAACAGGTAAAGATGGGGAAGGTGGAGGTTTCAGAGCAACTGAGAAAACTGCATGACCAACTGACAGCAAATACTAAACCAGACTATTTAAATGTTAAAAATCTCATTGTGCCATGTAGTAAATTATATTGTTGCTAAGATCTGCATTATCTAGAGATTCATAAATTATTATTACTTATAACACTGATTATATACAGCAATGTAAGTTTCATATAAAATTGATGGGTTTTATTGCTGAGGAATTTTATCATGTCATTGTTGAATGAACCATAATAATGCTTACTCTGTCTCTTTCAGATGACTCCATCAGCATCCCTAGCGTGGTAAGTGAGCACGAAGCTTTCCTCCCCAGGCTCATTTCCCAGCGGCGTTTCTCCAGTCACGCCACGGGGTCGGCTGCCACTCAGCCCGAACCAGGCATGAGCACCATGCTGCCCAGTCACAGGTAAACAAACAACCTTCTTCCCAACTGAAACTCATTTGGACCAAAAACTTCTATAACAACCTTATTTATCCAATCTTACCATATCTTTCCCTTTAAGAGGGGGCTGATCTACAGCTGGGGGGTTTGCATGTTTCTCTTATTATTCCCCTAATCTTGTTCCCTGCCCAATTCTACAGTGAACCCAATGTGCTAGATGAATCCCAGGGGCTTCTGGAGGAGGGTAACCTGTCTAGGTACAGTGTCACGGCCCTGTGTGTGCAGTGTCTCACCGTCTGTGTGCCAGGGCTGGGCCTGCCTTCCCTGTTCATCACATCCAACTTGATTCTCACTAGGGATCTCTCTCTCTCTCTTCTCATCCACTCCAAGCCACTATTTCTGCTGTCCTTCTCTCTCTCTTGGCTAGGGACAATGATGCCCGTCTACGTTTTATCACTTTGTGCTCATGTCATCTCCAGTGAGCCTCATGGTGTCATGGTGTCCACTCATGTTTCAGGCTTTTTGCTGCTCAAATTGGAGTTCCTCTCTGGGGACCAATCTGTGGGGCTGGGGAGTATGGTCTAGCAGGTGTAATCTAGACAATTAGACATGAATAAATGTCTTTATTCTGATCTGGCATCAGGTGAATCTGACTAATTTCTTTACAAAAATGGCTTAGTTCACATCCACTTGCTCACACTGCTATACCACCTTCTCTATTCCCCTTTGTTTTTTGTGGATGACATTGCAGGTTCTGGCCTGCGATTCATGCTTTATTGATTGCGTCCCTGTCCCTGTGTTTGATTGGTGGAGGCTATGGACTGATGGGGATTTGTGGATGGGACACATTTCCTTTTAACTCTCCAATTAATCAGGAGTATTTAACAGGGATTGTGTTCAGCTCTTCGGGCAGTCCGAGCTCATCAGCTTTGTTTGTGTGTCTGTCCTTTTGGTTTTATTCTGCAGGGTTGCCAGCGTGCAGAGTGAACCAGGACAGCAGAATCTTCTCATCCAGCCACCTCTCTTCGTCAAGAGGACTTAGGCAGGTGAGCGTTCAAAACACAGCCTCATTTTTGCATTCGGTGTATTATGTCAAAGCATAAAATTGAGGCACTGTCTCTTTGTAGCTACGACGACCCTGCTGTCTATACAGAGGGTGCAGGACGAGTCTCGCCAGACGGCAGGGAGCCAGACTCTCTACAACCCATAGGAGCATTCAGCCTAAGAGTAAACCACTAAAAAACATTCGATAGGTGTGTGTAGTCTTTGTGTAATTACATTTAAAAAATGAGTTTCAGCTTGTATAATATAATATATAAATGCGCGTGTTTCATTATTAGTAAGTTATTGATAACAAAAAACATATATTTTTGTTTATAGACAACCATTTAAGTTTTCTTTGCTGGATGTTTTAATGCCTAGTACAATAAATAAGAAATGTATTAAGAGAAGCAGACAGGTTCTTACAGTCTAACAAAACCAATGTGATCAATTTGATTCACAGAAAATTGCAAAAAAAGTAATCATGTATCCTAATTCATTTCTGTAGTCTAATTAATCCCTCGTCCTTTCCTCAGCTCACGGTGACCAAAGAGAGTCTGTTACTTTCACCCGAGACCCAACAGGAAAGCGGCTGGCAGATCTCCCACTGCCACTCCCAGCCACAGCGGTGGCTTACCAGAAGTCACAGAGGTCGGGAGGCTGAGCCATGCTCCATCAGAGTCCTCATCACCTAGCATCAAAACGGCCCAGCACAAACCAGCTTGGCCACAAGGTGCTGATTTTACCCAGTGTCAGTCAATAAGAGCACTTGGTTTGAATGAAAGCTTGCAGAGTTGTTGCTTAAACACATGCTTAAGTTTATATGCAGCTTATATTTCTTTCTATGTAATCGATAAAGGGTTACTCCATTTAATCACTTACCCCCATGTTGATTCTTCGTCTTCAGGGAACACAATTTAAGAAATTTCAAAAGAATTCCAGGAGAAGTTTGTGATCCCTTTGACTGCCAAGTAAATGTCAGGGTCCAGAAAAGTATGAAAGACATCATCAGAATAGTCCACGTGCCATCAGTGATTCCACAACATTATGAAGCTACAAGAATACTTTTTGTATGAAAATAAAATAAAAATGACAACATTTATTCTACAGTTTGTCTCCGCTGGATCTCTCTGTGTCAATGTAGTGACATTTTGGGAGATAAATAGAGCAAATAGTGTACTCTGTTCTGTGTCACCAGTGCCAGAAGAAATCTGCTGTTTTCATTCAAATCAAATACACACAGAAAGCTTATCCTTGTGTTTGCATCCAGCAGATACTCTCCAAACTGACTCTACATTGTGTAAGAGGAGACAAATTATAATGATAAATGTCATTATTTTTATTTTCTTTGCATACAGAAAGTATTCTTGATGCTTTATAAAATACAGATTGGCCCACAGATGGCACATGGACTAGATCGATGAAGTCTTTCATACTTTTCTGGGTCTTGACAGTGTTCATTACTTAATTAAGTCAATGGGACGAGTCACAAGCCTCCTGGTTTTTAGCTAAAATAGCTTAAATTGTCTTCCAAAGACGAACAAAGCTTTCAAAGATTTCGAAAAACACAATTAATGACAAAATTTCCATTTTGGGGTGGAGTAACTCTTCAAGCGAACAACTTTGATAATTTGGCAAAACAATATAGGAATGTTACATTTAAAACAGTCTGAAATAAGTACTGACATATTAGACAAACTTGGTTCACACAAAGATTCCACGTGATAGCTCATGTTTTTGTGCTAACAGTTAAAGAAGTTTATTAAGACCATATAACTTTGAGAGAACTTTACAGGGAATGTCCTGTTAGCTGGATCTGAGCTTCTTTATAATGTATGTCTGGGCGCCATGTGTGAGTGCTGAGAGGAGACATCATGTCTTTAAAGGTGAATGTAGCCATTTGTACCTCTGAGTGTGACTGCTTATATAACACTTGCTTCATTTGCTCCCTTGGTATGAGAATAAAGACAGGAAAGATCAGGGAGTGTAAGGAGCAGTCTTTCTCCAACCCCCTCTGCTGCCTCAAGCTCCACTTCTGAGCCTGCTCCCTCTTCCTCCTCCCCTCCCCATCCTGGGCACACCGTCCCGACTGACCCGACCCAGATCAGAGAAAGTCCCGAGGACGAAGAGACCACTGGGCTTCTGCAGAACACGGACACCTCCTAGCGTAGGAGAGGGCGCGGCACGGAGAACCCACTCCTGACCTCGCTGCTCTCACCCGCACGCTCTCTCTCCTCTCTCCCTGTCCCCGTGGACCTGGATCTGGACGAGTCTCATGTGCGAGAACGTCCAGCTTCAGGAGGCCGCGCTAGTTTAACAGGACGTGGAAAAAGAATCCTGGGATCGGATTTCTCGAATGGCTTAAACTTGAATTTTTTTTTCCCGTTGGTTTTTGGAAGCTCGGCTCGAGTTAAAGCATATTAAGCTATCACGGGACATCCTTTGCAATTAATAGACATGTTTATGAAGCACTGTGCGTAATCCTACACACCAATAAAGCCAATCAACGTTAATGTACCCTTCAGTCTTTAATGATATAAATGACGTGATTTGAAATCAAATATTAGCATTGTGTGAAAATTCTAAAAAAGCGATAAAAACATTATATAGATGTATTCTAAATATTTGTCATCTATTAAAGTATTTATTTAGAGGATTATATGAAAATGGATATTTAGAATAAATACTATAAATGCTTTATTTTCAGAAATACAAAGACGCTTGTATCATATTGGTGCCGAATTTTTTGCCATATATTTGTTTGCAAAGGCTAATTCAAAGCACCTGCCAAATTTCAGAAGGAACAAAATAAGAAAATATATAAATATATATTTAAATAGCATCTTCCCAGCTCTTTTCCTGATTATGTTGTAGGTGTTGGGCGTAATTCAACTGATGCTTAAACTGACTCTAAAATACACTGTAAACTTTTTTTTTTTCAGATTTCTTCTACATAACATTCTGTGTTAAAGTAGTCACTAGAGTATTATTAATAGAATGTCTCTCACCCTTGTACTGAGAATGTAAAGCTCAGCAGGTATCTGTTTTTCTGTGTGTGTATACTCATTTTCGTCTGATGTGTTGGTGTCTGTTGAATTTGTTCAATAATAAATAATTTAATCCCGTCATGTTTGGGCTTTTTGTTATGTTTTATTTCATAATAACCCAATTATTATTTAATCTTGATTATTATTTTAATTTGTTTGATTTAATACATTCTAATTTGAATGATACAGCTATTTTTATTTATTTAAAAGAACTAGACACATAATGGCAATGCAAAAGAGTTTATTTGTAGAAAATAAGCAATTCTTGGAATGTATCGGTCACAGTTTTACTTATTGGCCATAAATGACTCAAGAAGCTTAAAAAGCCTTTCTTCTCTAGCGGCAGCTTCTCTTTCTCTCCTCTCCTCTCTTTCTCTGTAGTCCCTTTCCTGCCTTTCTTCTCTAGCCATCATCTCCTTCTCCCAACGTTCCTGTCTGGCAAAGAGTTCTCTTTCCCTCTCCAGCGCCTGTCTCTCTCTCACTTCTTCTCTCTCCCCAGCCCGTCTGTCTCGCTCTTCTTCTCTTTGCTGCAGCTCGTCTGTCTCTCTCGTCCTCTCTCTCTGAAGCTTGCCTCTCTCGTTCCTCCTGTCTCCTTTCCATCTCCCACAGGGCTGTCGACCAGTCCTCATCCTTTCTCTGCTTGATGGGAGGAGCGTCCTGAGCAGATGAGGACACTTGGACGGGCGTGATGAAACGCAGTTGAGAGGGTCTCGCCACTCAGTGCTCCATCCATGATCGCAAACCACTTCCAGGTTGCAACTGGCGCGTCTCCCCACGACCATGCTGAGGCTTTTGAGGTCCTGCAGTAAATGATCAAAATGGCTGTGAATTAAAAACAATATTTAGCCCTAAAACCTCATTTAAATCGTCTACTATGTCCTTAGAAATGTACTCTTTATATTCAAGCGTTTCATACGGTTTTAAAACAACTTTTTTTTTTTTTTTAAGAAATTTGCAGCATCAGAAAAATTTTTTTAAGTAAATAAACATTTAAAATAAATCAAATTATAAAGTATTATAATAAACATAAACTATGAATAATTAAATATTACACTAAAAATATTTTTTATTAATTTAATTTTTAGATTAATTTATGTCTGTGTTTTTTTATGTATAGCAAGTTAGCAACTTTGACTTTATAGTTCTAAAAAAAAATATTAATAACAGTAAACAAAAAATCTGCATGAAACAGTTCCAGATAAAAAAATTATAATAATTAAGCAAAGTAATGAATTAATATTTATACTGTATCGGATGTCTTTGCAAAGCAAGATAATAAATAATAAATACTAAGTAAAGATTAAAGAGATGCATCACCTTATACTTCTGTTTCAGGTTCTCCCACTTCTTTCGGACCCACGCAGGCGTCACTTTCCCGCCAGCTGTTTCTCTTTGACGTACAGCCTGTAGGTTGACAGATGAAGGCCATCAAACACACCTCACACGACAGGCCATCGTAACAGCACCCAGTAAAGCCGAGGCTGGTTTTACTCACTCAAAGGCTTTGATGGCTGCATTTCTCCTGCCTGTAAACAGGCTGTCGTTACTGACTCTCCATACGATCAGATCTGTCGTGTTGGCATCGGTCCCTAAACGCACAGAAACGACTGGTAAACACATTTGCCTTCGACCGCCGCTCAAAAATGAAATGAATCACACACATTGTCGTACGAGCATGCCGTTACTGTAGCAGAATTACGTTTTGAGAAGTGAGGAAGGTATAAAAAAAAAAAAAACCAGGCTATTATAAACTGTAAAACGTGTTACTTGCATTTAAAAGACTCCATCCTCCGAGCTCATTTTATATATATTTTTTTTGTTTAGCATTGTTTTCTTCTCCTGCTGGGTAATACTGAGTTACAGCGCGCTACCGCCCTATCGTAAATTACAACACGTTTATTGTTTTCCGCTTAAAGTGAACCGCACATTCAACCACGCGACGGGAGAAAACGGTTTTAATGTCTATATGTTTTTTAAATCACTATTATTTTCAGCAGGTGCTGTTAATTGTTTATCCAGCGGGGCGCTGTACTGTCTCCGGCGGTCGGAAGTGACGTGAGCAGCAGGAACGACTAGCAGCGCTTGAAAGAAAGTGTGTAGTCACCGTGTGTAACCCGGTCTACGGCTTTCAGCACAACATAATCAAATCATATACATAGTTTTCACATCGGGGCCTGCTTTTACATTTTCAGTCATGGTAAGTGAACGCCTTTGAAGAACTAAGCGTCTGTTGAACGTAACCGTCTATATTAGCGCCGTAACGTTAGCTCGTCTGCCATCTCATCTTTCCAAGCGAAAGTACTTATAAAGTTATTTGTCCTGACTTGCAGCTCATATTGCTTTTTAATATATAGTGATTAAATGCACCCCGCGTGCATAATAAACTTTAGTTACATGGCGTGTGTACTGCTGAGGTAAATGATTTAAATCGGTCATAATTAAAACGAAACTAAGTGTTGCCTTCGGGCTAAATATGAATGATGTTATCAGTCATGTGTGTACATATTTTATATCATTGTTTTCATAATCACAAAACTCTTTTTGATCAAAAGTGTTAGCCTTTAAAGAGTTTTAGAGTTGGATAACAATTGGATAATATAGTCATAATACAGTCATGCAAAATAATGTAGTCATGATATTGTATTATGAAACTATCTCTATTGTATCTTGTTTGAAAATGTATTTTATGACTTTTCTCTATCAAATGTTCTCTTATCCTGTTTTGTAAGTGATTCTTGTGTATGTCTAGTCAGACCGGATAGAAAATTTTTCAAGTCTTTCTATCTTCTTCCTCAGTCTATCATGTCATATAATGGAGGTGCGTCATGGCGATGCGTGGTAAGGAAATGTGTGGCCATAGCATCAGACCGGAGGTTTGGCGTCCAGGCGCAGCTGGTCACCACCGACTTCCAGAAAATCTTCCCCATGGGAGATAGACTCTACATCGGTTTGGCCGGCCTTGCCACAGATGTACAGACAGTGTAAGAATACGGTCCCATGCGTTACAATGATATTACACAACGCTCTGCGTATTTCTTTTTAAATACCTTGTGTGTGTATTTTTTTACCGTTCTCTGTCGTTTTAGATCTCAGAGGCTGAAGTTCCTTGAACTTGTATGAGCTGAAGGAAGGTCGTCAGATCAAGCCAAGACCTTCATGAGCATGGTGTCTAACCTTCTGTATGAGAGGAGGTAAAAAAAATCATTTCTGTACCTGCTAGTTTTAAAAGTCATAATGTTATGAATGCTATATAGTATATGAAATTTGGACGTATGATCTGTCATTATGTTACTTTCTCTAGATCTACAAGCATCAGTTGTCGCTTCACTTCCGTAGGATAGTAAAACACACTTCAGACTTTTGACAGTAGTAGTAGTTCGTCTTATTTTTGTAAATAGTCATATTCAGATGCGGTATTTAAGAGCTAAGGAAGCTCATTCTCCAACTCCCCTGAGTTAATAAGTCGAGTTTTATCTCCGGTCTGGCGATTAGCACTTTTAGCTTAGCTTCTAGCATAGATCATTGAATCCAATTAGACCGGTAGCATCATGCTCCAAAATGAGCAAAGAGTTTGGATATTTTTCCTATTTAAAACTGCGACTCTTCTGTAGTTATATCATGTAGTAAGACCAGCGGAAAATGAAAAGGTGCAATTTTCTAACCTGATATGACTAGGAACTGTATCTGACATCACGCAGCACTGGGGAAAAAGACACACTTCCTGTGCAAGCGGAGAGGGTCTGGCTGTTTTACCATGTTACGGCAACAAACTTCCTTGATTATTATTCCAGAATGAGAGTATAGTTACTAGTCAAGTCAGCCTAGAAAATTGGGATTCTCCTCTTTCCACCAGTCTTAGTACACCATGTAACTATAAAAGAGGCAAGTTTTACATAGCCAAAAATATCAAAACTCTGGTTATTTTTGGAGATCGGCTGCATGGATTCAAAAATGCTAAAACCCAACTTTAAGAAAATAAATACTGTTTTACTTTTTGCAACCCAACTGTTCCAATTTCACATTTTGTAGTGTTTAGTCCAATCAAACTGCCTTCCCAGGTTCAGGTTTTAAAGTATTTATCTTCAGGGTGGAAGCACAGTAGAGTACAGTAAAATACATGTTTTTACAATTAGCTGTAGTAAATGTTAAATTATTATAAAAAAAAAAAAAAAGGCTGTGACATTCTGAACATCACGATGTCTGTATCAGTTTTGTGTGACCACGGCATAGTAATCGGTATAACCGGTTTAAAGGCAGATACCGTGACTGCCAAGTCTAATGTTCACAGTACTTGTAGACCTACTGAGAAAACACTGAACATTGTCAAAGTCAGCTAATCAGAGGTCGTCGGTCGTCCAGCCAACCAAAGGGTTTTCAACCGTTTCTGAGGCACACCAGCAGTACACATTTTTAACGGTTTATTTTAGACCTTGATGTCTCTACTAAGGAGCTGATGGGTTGAATCCGCTGTGGTACGATAGAAAGAGTTTGGAAAATGTGTACTGTTGATGTTTTTTTCCAGGAACAGAGACACTGCCCTGATGTGTAATATTTAGCACTGTTCCTGCAGCGTTGCTCAACAGAATATCCCCAATCTGTCACGTCTCTGTCTCAGGTTTGGGCCATACTATATTGAGCCCGTGATCGCTGGTCTGGACCCAAAGACCTTTGAACCCTTCATCTGTTCTCACCGACCTCATCGGATGCCCGATGGTGATGGAAGATTTTGTTGTGAGTGGAACTTGCTCCAGAGCAGATGTACGGCATGTGCGAGTCACTGTGGGAACCTGACATGGTAGGCGGAGGGAAACAAGAGCACGTGTCTGTATTGTGATTTGTGCTCTAGGTCTGGTCATCTCATTGCTTTTGATCGTGTTCTCTAGAAAGCAGAGGATCTATTTGAGACCATCTCCCAGGCCATGCTGAGCGCCGTTGACCGAGATGCGGTGTCTGGAATGGGAGTAAATGGATTCATGTCATATAAGTATATCTTCAAGTGTCATCAACCTCTTGTATGACAATCATTCACTTTTATTTAACTGATTTTAATTAGCATTTGAATCCTTTTTTGTTACAGTGAGAAGGATAAGATAACCACCACGTACCCTGAAGGCCAGGATGGACTAAGAAGACAAATACTACTGCTGTTTCCTCTCCTGCAACCCCATTTTTTGTACTCGAATAGAATTTGCCTCGTTCCATTTGTCATCACCAAGATTGAATTGTTCAATAAACATTTCTGATATTTACTCACTTGCTAGTTATGTGGTCGTAGATGTATTTAAAAGATGTGATGTGATTTCTTGGCATTTTAAAGACGGCAAGAAACATTTCTATTTTCTAAATGCTTATTGCAGATTTAATTTTGAACTTTTGAATTTTTTATAAAAACACGTGAACAAAGAAAAAACTCGAGTTAAACTGAATTTCGTGACTGGACTAGTTCACTCAAAGTACAAATCCTTCACTCACCTTTAAGTTGTCCGTGACCAAACAGTCGATGATAGCCAGTGATAATGTAGAAGTCAATGCTACCAGCAACAAGTGTGCCGGAGCGGGGATACATGAAGAAACCCAATCACAGACATCTCTTGCTAGTTTAGAGATCTAATATAATCAGAGACAAAACAATTTGATTGTGCAGATCTACATAATCCATTGACCATTTAAAGAAGAGCTTTGTTTGTATAGAAAGGACTAAATGTTCACATGTAAAAAAAAAAATCCACTAAATTGTTGAGTCAGTCATTGCTAGGATTGACAGTGACAACTAATAGTTTAAACACTCTTTTGATGCATTTTTTAAAATCTTTTTAAAAAATGTTACAATCATTTTATAACAAATTCAAAATCAAGAGCTAAAAGGCCAACTTAGCTGTTGAACCTCTGCTCATTTCATGTAGTTGTTCAGAGGTGATCAGTTTGTGGTGTGAAAGATCTCACGTGTGTAGTGAGCACAGACTACTGTCGTGTCCATCCAGTCATTATGCAAACTAAAGAGTCAAAAGGACAGCTGTCGTGAGACAGAAACATCGGTGTATATGATCACATTTCTACTTAGAGGTTGTATCCGTCCATTCTGGCACTTAACATTACAAGTTGCTGCTTTGAAAGAGCAGTCTTCCCTTTGTTTTGCATCCAGCTAGCAGAAGACATGAATTGTGTTTTTCGTCTTTATATCTGACCGTGAGTCACTCAGAAAAACAGGCCAATCAGAAGAGAGTCGGGCCAAATGGACCTTGTTTTGACAGAGCTCCTGAGAAAGTGGCTGTAAACACATTGGCGTGTTAGTTTCTGTATGCAGTATACCACATATATATATATATTCTTAAGGACATCGACACCTACTAGTTACAAAAGCTCCAAAAGGTCTACAACACCTTAAAGCCTATATTCACTATTTAACAGTGAGGTCAATATGTTTTAGTCAGCAGCTAAAATAACAAAACATTGTACCTGTCTAAAAATATACTG
The DNA here is from genome assembly GCF_018831695.1 of Puntigrus tetrazona. Lineage (NCBI taxonomy): Eukaryota > Metazoa > Chordata > Actinopteri > Cypriniformes > Cyprinidae > Puntigrus > Puntigrus tetrazona. The sequence goes on along the minus strand of NC_056704.1, from coordinate 7,519,029 downwards.
TATATGGACCACAGCTGTATGACTCATAATTGATGTTTGCAGAAGACTAAATACTGAATAGTTTTACATTTGTCTTGCATGATACTCTACATCAAGAAACATCATTAGATAAATTGTATAAAAACAGGTGTTTAAATAAATCATCTGGGGGGTTTTCTTGCGCTGACAATAATGCTACCTTTGAGCTGCTTGTGCATTTTGGTGCATGTTTCAGTGACTGCTGAAAAAGATGAACTGTGAATTATCTCTAATTATATGTATTATAATTATACTATATAATTTAAAAAATACTGTTTTGACATTCATTTTTATGAAAGTCATTCCTACAATTGGGATTTAAGATGAAGTCAGAGAGTCAGTCCAACTTTTTGTCTAGATTTTCAACGGTAAGTTTTGTCTAAAGAACACTTAAGAAAAAGACATCCTTAAAATGACCAGGGAATCTAAATTAATTGTAAAACCTTTTTTAAAATACAAAATCAACTGGTAGTTTTTGATTCAGATCAGCATCAGGAGCCACATTCACAAAACATTCTTTGAAATGTAGACAAAAAAAAGTTAAGAATAATTTGTATTCCCAGTCTTTTTAAGAAATATTTTTGTTACACCTTAAAAAAAAAATCAGCAAAGGTTTCACCTACAATAATATGCATTTTCAAAAACTAGGTACAATTAAGTATATCATTACTTGCCCTTCAACCATCAATGTTTTAAAGGGAAGTCTAAAGCGTTAACTGGAAATGACTTTCCAATAAACCAAGAAGTCAAATCCTCTATTCAGCAATAATATTATGGTGATATATATTTCACTTAATGCCACAGTATCGCGTTATATTGACATTTATTTACATCAGAATACAAAAAACCACAAGAAGACAGAAGGGAGGAAAAATAATGCAGTAGCTGAAAAGACTGATGCATGGCATGCCTTTGTTCTCTTGACACTGGGAAAATATGAATATGGCAGTCTCAATCCTGGACCAGTTTTATAGAAGCTCTTGGTTATCACCGGGTGGGGTCTGTACTGACTGTAGTCTTCCTGCGTGACAGCTTACCTTAGCTAAGCGAATTTCTTCAAAATAAAGACTACTCAAAATAAGACTACATTGAAGTGAGGTTTGACTAAAAAGAAACCATAAAATGAGAGAGACAAATATTCAAAATATACATTTATTAGTAACAAGAATCAAGGAATGGACAGTTTTCCACCAGAAGTGATGCATTTTTGTTTATGGTTTATTAAATAAAGCAACCTGCTGCTACAACATGTATTTACAGTTCTGCATTTTTTTAAGCACTGAACCACAGCTCTTAACATCAAATCATAATTTAGAGGAAAGAACTAATCATTATACATTTAGATCACGTCCATGAATTAACATGTTATTTGCACAGTTCTAGAAACACTAGTCTAAAAAAGTAACAAATTTCTTTTGTTTGCCTGTTTACTAAGAAATAAATGTTTACCAAAACTGCGGTAGCACATGCTTTACATTATGGAATAACTTTGTGATCCCATTTGAGGAAGGAGAGAGAACATACGGTATATCCCTGCATTATGAAATAAAATCATCTATTTACAATAGAAGCATCATGGCGTTACCCTGAAATTATTCCCAAAGCAGTGGTGATTTTGCTGTTGTAGCGTAAAGAAGAGTACATGCTCGAAATGTTGGTCTGAGAGGTGATGTCGCTTTTTTAGGAGTCCGCGATGTGCTCCGTTGCTGAAGAGCGCTGCTGCACTGGGGCACATGAGGTGAGTTATGTGTGAACTTGGTAGACACTTTTTCACCTGGAAATTCATTTAAGCATTTCAGATCCTTGTTTGTACCCTGGAAGATGCAGCTACCTCTTCTGCTGCTTCCCTCTTTCCACCTTTGTTGCCAGAACTTCCAGGTCCATGCGAAGAATTCATCCTCATATGACCAGGCACCTCGTTGCTCTCTGTTACTTCAGTCCCTTGAGTGGGACCTATATGAAACTTCAGTGATCAACTGCGGCTGGAGACTCTCCCTCTCGTCTTCTAGTAACCACCAGGGTCGAAATTGTGGCATCATTGGCTGTAGCCAGCACCTGGCATCAGAACTTTCAAAAACCTGCTTGAGGCGGGAGTAGATTGCTTTAGCCGGTGCTGTCAATGACCTTGGAGAAAAGAGGCGGGTGTTTGCTGCCTTCTCCTCGAGCTTCCTTTTGAGAGTCAACAAGCGTTGGTATCGCAATGCCAAGGAAGCGCACTTCTTCCACGTGCAGAAGGTCAAAACCAAAGCCACTGGTTTGAAAGGCGAATCCATTGTATTCCGTGAGATCGCGGTTTCATCAGGCGTAAATGCTTAAAAACCAAGACCCGAATGATTCGTTAAGCTGTAGATAAGCTAAAGCGACCATCCGAAAAAACACATTGATAAGCGTAATATTCTGAGCTCCACTAGTTCAAACAAGGAACTGTGAAATTCATTTTTTGCAATGGATTCAATTGAATCAGCAGCAGCTTGGTGGGCCAGTTGGGCTTTGTGCCATATTGCGGCGCCCCATTTTCAATAGCACCGCTATACAGCTTACCGCCACTATCCCACTTAGAGGCGGCATCCGCTAGATCGCCGGCGCTATGAAGTTCCAGCGTTTGAGAAGCACACCGTTGCGAATTTGGGAGTGGTAAGAAGTAACTCAGAAAGAAGTACTCACCCATTTCTCCGCCATAAAAGAATACTGCTTAAATCCTCAAAGCGACTTTGTGCTCACTTCTTAGGTTCATCCTCTGAAGAGAACTCTTTGAAGGCTTTCCACGAAATTATTACCATTGTCGGTGGCGGTGGCCTGAACTTTGCTCTCGATGTTATAAGAAGAATAGATTTCTTGAATTTTTTAGCGATAATGGTTTCCCCAGGTGTAGCTGATGGGGATTCTCGTGCAGGCCAAGAGCAGCCAAACTTCCTTTCAAGACTATCCCTCCAAGCCAGTAGCAAGTCATTCCAAAATAACTTCTGTCCTACACTGACCCTTACATCGCCCGTTGACACATAATGTCTGCCACTTTGTCGGGGTTCGCTTTTAAGCTCCCCTTTCATTTTACTGAGCAGCTTCGCTAAGCCTGAGTATTAAAAGCCCATTCGACACTATGACTTTGCCCTAGCTTAAAGCTTCAATCAACTTCCTGAAACCAGGTTACTCTAGAATTGGGAATGGGTTGCACATCCTCACGATAAAATTAAAACCAGGGTGTTTAGCCTCGATTGTGATGTTTGATGATCGCGTTGAGTGGGATCAATCTTAGCTTCCTCCAGGTGCTTCAGACAATGATTCCCAGCCCGTTTGATTTTCAGGAACACTTAGTCCATCTTAATAACTGCTCCATACTTGTAATTGCTTAGTCCATCACTGCCCGGGTACATCAATGCTGCAGCGCACATCCCATATCCAGCCTTCTCTACACCACAGAATGCTTTCTCTGTAGAATGAAGAAAAAACAAGATGGTTATTTTCTGTGCTAAGCGAGGAGTGAAACCAAGGCATGTTAAAAGATATTAAATAATACGTTTGTGCCCTAAAGAGTTTCATTCATTCATCATGAACATTTTCCAGGTTTGAAATCAATACTTGAACCAGATGACTTTCTATTGACATTTTCTATATACCTTTTAGTGTATTCACAAAAGACAATAACTTGCAGGTTCTAAGATGACCTGAAGGATCAAGTAAATCATTTTATTTTTATCCACTTCCAAAACCTTGGATACAATTAGGACCCAGTGGCTTTGAAGGCAAATTCAACTAGAAGTATAAGGTATGGCAAATCACGGTACAATGAAAGCAGTGTAATCATGTGTTACATTGGGTTTCTTATTACGTTTTTTCCCTCCGCAGTACTTTTAGGGTACGTTTTTTTCTTTCTTTCTTTACGCATAAAATTCGCCTGCATATATAGCGTCAAAAAACACAAAAAAAAAAAAAAATAAAAAAGCGATCCATAGTTTATTATCTTTTTGTTTATTAGCAATCCCCAGTATTTTCACCCACATTCATCTTTGCAAATTCCTTGAGGTGGTAGTCGCGAAGATGGTGTGCCATGTTTGAAGTGTTGCCTGTCGACCACGACCACTTTTTCCGACACAATCTACAAACTGGATAACCATAACATAACCAGATATGGTTCCTCCTGGAGTCTTTTAAATGCCCAAAAAATACTCCCCATACGGCTGATTTCAGCGGCGGCTTTGAATGGAGAAAAGAGAAATCGAGCTCCGACGTTTTAGGTGTTCTGCGTTTGCGCATCTGGCAAGGTGAGATGGCACTTAAATGAGAAAGAGGAGAAAAGGGAGCCAATTTAGACATTTTTAGAGATTATCTTGCAATTAAACGACTAGATTAGATGGGAAAATTGTTTATTTACTTTGGTTTTATTGAAAATACAAGTCTTAACTTATGCTACCATTTAAAGCCGTGTACAAACCAAAATCATCCTTGCCATTACATTTATGGTTGGAACAAGATGAAATGCGTTGATGATTTTGAGTATCGTCATACTATTATGAAAAACACGTCCTAAACCGGAGTCATGCAAGATTCAGCTGTCATACCGGTGCAAACCTTACTGCATGCTGCAGTCACAGTGGCTAAGCAAGCGTGGGTAGCATCATGAATTGAGAGAGGAACCCTGCTAACTGCATACACTTTAGAACTAATGGTTGGGAAACTTTTTTAACTAGGCTAGCTGTACTTTACAACTAATTATAAATAAATAAACTGACACTACATTTTGTAACACATAACTGTCATTTTAGTTCAAAGAGTCCAAATGGCTGGAATAAATTCAAAAAATAATAATTTAAAAGTGTGAAACAGATTTTTACGATCACAAGTTTTATTACTTTTTACAGAAATATAGCTTTCAATCAAAATAACTGTATTAAATTAATTACATCTTATGCTGATTAATATAGCTGAATTTGCATAATATCAATTCTCAGTAACAGCGACAAAAAAACAACCACATGCACTGAACTGGCATCACAGAAAGTGTCTTTAAATATCAAAGCAGTATGTTTTAATTATAATAAACACACAGTTCATGGCAATTCATTTTGAAGTTTATCTTTCAGAGGTAGATGTAGGGCCTTTAAGAACGTGTTTGTATCCCACTGTACTTCTTTCTTCTATTAACAAAACAACAAAACCTTTCCATGTCTGTCTGACAGAACATTTTATAAAAATCAATTCACGTCGCATTAAGAAAATAATTCAAACAAGCAAACAAGCAAACTTCTCTCCCATTTTCGCTTGCTGCTGGGTGACTTCTGTTTCAATTCTTAACGTCAAATTAAAACTGCACTTTTTTTACTTTCACTAAAGCGTGTTTTGGACTTAGAGTCAATTTTCCCCTCAGCATCCATCCCCTTCAGTGAAGTATTTTCGAGCCCCGTCCCCACACGACATCGTTGTGAAGTCATCTCTGCATACGCTCCTTTTAGTGTAGCAGGCTATGTGGGAATTCACTAGATATGAAACATTAGTGATTTCGAACACTTGTCATAAAAGTGAAACACTTCGCTAAACCCTACGCCTCAACTCAGTCGACTGGACCGAGCACCATGGCAACCGCCGCCAAATCCGCCATTTTTCTCAGGCGAGCAATTTAGCTTCTTTTTAACTTGTAAATCTACAGAGCATGCATGTTTAGATAGTTTTATACTTTGCAGTTAACAAGCATCGAGTAAAGATGTCGTTGCCGAATCACCTATAATAGCCATGCACAAGCGCCATTTTTCTTACTGCAAGCTCAATACAACAAACCATAGGACTCATTTACCAATCATACCCAAGTGACCACGAATGACATTAATAACAACATCCCCCTAGCAAATTAATATTACTAACGTTGTTATATTTTAATCATTATAATGTCGTCAGTTTAATTCAGGAGTTTGCGGAACACGAGTTATTTAAAAAAAAAAAAAAAAGCAGAAACACTCCTG